>NC_091193.1:25467900-25472380 GCF_040958095.1 Procambarus clarkii
CTCCCCAGCCTCCCGGGGTCACACCCTGGCACTCCCCACCCTCCCGGGGTCACACCCTGGCACTCCCCATCCTCCCGGGTTCACACCCTGGCACTCCCCACCCTCCCGGGGTCACACCCTGGCACTCCCCAGCCTCTCGGGGTCACACCCTGGCACTCCCCACCCTCCCGGGGTCACACCCTGGCACTCCCCACCCTCCCGGGGTCACACCCTGGCATTCCCCACCCTCCCGGGGTCACACCCTGGCACTCTCCACCCTCCCGGTGTCACACCCTGGCACTCCCCACCCTCCCGGGTTCACACCCTGGTACTCCCCACCCTCCCTGGGTCACACCCTGGCACTCCCCACCCTCCCTGGGTCACACCCTGGCACTCCCCAGCCTCTCGGGGTCACACCCTGGAACTCCCCACCCTCCCGGGGTCACACCCTGGCACTCCCCACCCTCCCGGGGTCACACCCTGGTACTCCCCACCCTCCCGGGGTCACACCCTGGCACTCCCCACCCTCCCTGGGTCACACCCTGGCACTCCCCACCCTCCCGGGGTCACACCCTGGCACTCCCCACCCTCCCTGGGTCACACCCTGGCACTCCCCAGCCTCTCGGGGTCACACCATGGCACTCCCCAGCCTCCCGGGGTCACACCCTGGCACTCCCCACCCTCCCGGGGTCACACCTTGGCACTCCCCACCCTCCCGGCGTCACACCCTGGCACTCCCCAGCCTCTCGGGGTCACACCCTGGCACTCCCCATCCTCCCGGGGTCACAACCTGGCACACCCAGCCTCCCGGGGTCACACCCTGGCACTCCCAGCCTCCCGGGGTCACACCCTGGCACTCCCCAGCCTCCCGGGTCACACCCTGGCACTCCCCACCCTCCCGGGGTCACACCCTGGCACTCCCCACCCTCTCTGGGTCACACCCTGGCACTCCCCAGCCTCTTGTGGTCAAACCCTGGCACTCCCCACCCTCCCAGAGTCACACCCTGGCACTCCCCACCCTCCCGGGGTGACACCCTGGCACTTCCAGCCTCCTAGGGTCACACCCTGGCACTCCCCACCCTCCCGGGGTCACACCTTGGCACTCCCCACCCTCCCGGGGTGACACCCTGGCACTTCCAGCCTCCCGGGGTCACACCCTGGCACTCCCCACCCTCCCGGGGTCACACCTTGGCACTCCCCACCCTCCCGGGGTCACACCCTGGCACTCCCCAGCCTCTCGGGGTCACACCCTGGCACTCCCCACCCTCCCGGGGTCACACCCTGGCACACCCAGCCTCCCGGGGTCATACCCTGGCACTCCCCAGCCTCCCGGGTCACACCCTGGCACTCCCCACCCTCCCGGGGTCACACCCTGGCACTCCCCACCCTCCCTGGGTCACACCCTGGCACTCCCCAGCCTCTTGTGGTCACACCCTGGCACTCCCCACCCTCCCGGAGTCACACCCTGGCACTCCCCACCCTCCCGGGGTGACACCCTGGCACTTCCAGCCTCCCGGGGTCACACCCTGGCACTCCCCACCCTCCCGGGGTCACACCTTGGCACTCCCCACCCTCCCGGGGTCACACCCTGGCACTCCCCAGCCTCTCGGGGTCACACCCTGGCACTCCCCACCCTCCCGGGGTCACACCCTGGCACACCCAGCCTCCCGGGGTCACACCCTGGCACTCCCAGCCTCACGGGGTCACACCCTGGCACTCCCCACCCTCCCTGGGTCACACCCTGGCACTCCCCAGCCTCTCGGGGTCACACCATGGCACTCCCCAGCCTCCCGGGGTCACACCCTGGCACTCCCTAGCCTCCCGGGGTGACACCCTGGCACTCCCCACCCTCCCGGGGTCACACCCGGGCACTCCCGAGCCTCCCGGGGTGACACCCTGGCACTCCCCACCCTCCCGGGGTCACACCCTGGCACTCCCCAGCCTCCCGGGGTCACACCCTGGCACTCCCCAGCCTCCCGGGGTCACACCCTGGCACTCCCCACCCTCCCTGGGTCACACACTGGCACTCCCCAGCCTCTCGGGGTCACACCCTGGCACTCCCCAGCCTCCCGGGGTCACACCCTGGCACTCCCCAGCCTCTCGGGGTCACACCATGGCACTCCCCAGCCTCCCGGGGTCACACCCTGGCACTCCCCAGCCTCCCGGGGTGCCACCCTGGCACTCCCCACCCTCCCGGGGTCACACCCTGGCACTCCCCAGCCTCCCGGGGTGACACCCTGGCACTCCCCACCCTCCCGGGGTCACACCCTGGCACTCCCCAGCCTCCCGGGGTCACACCCTGGCACTCCCCAGCCTCCCGGGGTCACACCCTGGCACTCCCCACCCTCCCTGGGTCACACACTGGCACTCCCCAGCCTCTCGGGGTCACACCCTGGCACTCCCCAGCCTCCCGGGGTCACACCCTGGCACTCCCCACCATCCCGGGGTCACACCCTGGCACTCCCCAGCCTCCCGGGGTCACACCCTGGCACTCCCCACCCTCCCGGGGCCACACCCTGGCACTCCCAGCCTCCTGGAGTCACACCCTGGCACTCCCCAGCCTCCCGGGGTCACACCCTGGCACTCCCCAGCCTCCCGGGGTCACACCCTGGCACTCCCAGCCTCCCGGGGTCACACCCTAGCACTCCCCAGCCTCCCGGGGTCACACCCTGGCACTCCCCACCCTCCCGGGGTCACACCCTGGCACTCCCCAGCCTCTCGGGGTCACACCCTGGCACTCCCCACCCTCCCGGGGTCACACCCTGGCACACCCAGCCTCCCGGGGTCACACCCTGGCACTCCCAGCCTCACGGGGTCACACCCTGGCACTCCCCACCCTCCCGGGGTCACACCTTGGCACTCCCCACCCTCCCGGGGTCACACCCTGGCACTCCCCAGCCTCCCGGGGTCACACCCTGGCACTCCCCACCCTCCCGGGGTCACACCCTGGCACTCCCCAGCCTCCCGGGGTCACACCCTGGCACTCCCCACCCTCCCTGGGTCACACACTGGCACTCCCCAGCCTCTCGGGGTCACACCCTGGCACTCCCCACCCTCCCGGGGCCACACCCTGGCACTCCCAGCCTCCCGGGGTCACACCCTGGCACTCCCCAGCCTCCCGGGGTCACACCCTGGCACTCCCCAGCCTCCCGGGGTCACACCCTGGCACTCCCAGCCTCCCGGGGTCACACCCTGGCACTCCCCAGCCTTCCGGGGTCACACCCTGGCACTCCCCACCCTCCCGGGGTCACACCCTGGCACTCCCCGGCCCTCCCGGGGTCACACCCTGGCACTCCCCATCCTCCCAGGGTGACACCCTGGCACTCCCCACCCTCCCGGGGTCACACCCTGGCACTCCCCACCCTCCCGGGGTCACACCCTGGCACTCCCCAGCCTCTCGGGGTCACACCCTGGCACTCCCCACCCTCCCGGGGTCACACCCTGGCACTCCCCATCCTCTCGGGGTCAGACCCTGGCACTCCCCACCCTCCCGGGGTCACACCCTGGCACTCCCCACCCTCCCGGGTTCACACCCTGGCACTCCCCAGCCTCTCGGGGTCACACCCTGGCACTCCCCACCCTCCCGGGGTCACACCCTGGCACACCCAGCCTCTTGGGGTCACACCCTGGCACTCCCAGCCTCCCGGGGTCACACCCTGGCACTCCCCAGCCTCCCGGGTCACACCCTGGCACTCCCCACCCTCCCGGGGTCACACCCTGGCACTCCCCACCCTCCCTGGGTCACACCCTGGCACTCCCCAGCCTCTTGTGGTCACACCCTGGAACTCCCCACCCTCCCAGAGTCACACCCTGGCACTCCCCACCCTCCCGGGGTGACACCCTGGCACTTCCAGCCTCCCGGGGTCACACCCTGGCACTCCCCACCCTCCCGGGGTCACACCTTGGCACTCCCCACCCTCCCGGGGTGACACCCTGGCACTTCCAGCCTCCCGGGGTCACACCCTGGCACTCCCCACCCTCCCGGGGTCACACCTTGGCACTCCCCACCCTCCCGGGGTCACACCCTGGCACTCCCCAGCCTCTCGGGGTCACACCCTGGCACTCCCCACCCTCCCGGGGTCACACCCTGGCACACCCAGCCTCCCGGGGTCATACCCTGGCACTCCCCAGCCTCCCGGGTCACACCCTGGCACTCCCCACCCTCCCGGGGTCACACCCTGGCACTCCCCACCCTCCCGGGGTCACACCTTGGCACTCCCCACCCTCCCGGGGTCACACCCTGGCACTCCCCAGCCTCTCGGGGTCACACCCTGGCACTCCCCACCCTCCCGGGGTCACACCCTGGCACACCCAGCCTCCCGGGGTCACACCCTGGCACTCCCAGCCTCACGGGGTCACACCCTGGCACTCCCCACCCTCCCGGGGTCACACCTTGGCACTCCCCACCCTCCCGGGGTCACACCCTGGCACTCCCCAGCCTCCCGGGGTCACACCCTGGCACTCCCCACCCTCCCGGGGTCACACCCTGGCACTCCCCAGC
>NC_091193.1:25472880-25537331 GCF_040958095.1 Procambarus clarkii
CCCCACCCTCCCGGGGTCACACCCTGGCACTCCCCACCCTCCCGGGGTCACACCCTGGCACTCCCCACCCTCCCGGGGTCACACCCTGGCACTCCCCAGCCTCTCGGGGTCACACCCTGGCACTCCCCACCCTCCCGGGGTCACACCCTGGCACTCCCCACCCTCCCGGGGTCACACCCTGGCACTCCCCACCCTCCCGGGGTCACACCCTGGCACTCCCCAGCCTCCCGGGGTCACACCCTGGCACTCCCCACCCTCCCGGGGTCACACCCTGGCACTCCCCACCCTCCCTGGGTCACACCCTGGCACTCCCCACCCTCCCTGGGTCACACCCTGGCACTCCCCAGCCTCTTGTGGTCACACCCTGGCACTCCCCACCCTCCCGGAGTCACACCCTGGCACTCCCCACCCTCCCGGGGTCTTACCCTGGCACTCCTCGGCCCTCCCGGGGTGACACCCTGGCACTCCCCACCCTCCCGGGGTCACACCTTGGCACTCCCCACCCTCCCGGGGTCACACCCTGGCACTCCCCACCCTCCCTGGGTCACACCCTGGCACTCCCCAGCCTCTTGTGGTCACACCCTGGCACTCCCCACCCTCCCGGAGTCACACCCTGGCACTCCCCACCCTCCCGGGGTCACACCCTGGCACTCCCCAGACTCTCGGGGTCACACCCTGGCACTCCTCACCCTCCCGGGGTCACACCCTGGCACTCCTCAGCCTCCCGAGGTCACACTCTGGCACTCCCCAGCCTCCCGGGGTCACACCCTGGCACTCCCCAGCCTCCCGGGGTCACACCCTGGCACTCCCCACTCTCCTGGGGTCACACCCTGGCACTCCCCACCCTCCCGGGGTCACACCCTTGCACTCCCCAGCCTCCCGGGGTCACACCCTGGCACTCCCCACCCTCCCGGGGTCACACCCTGGCACTCCCCACCCTCCCGGGGTCACACCCTGGCACTCCCCACCCTCCCGGGGTCACACCCTGGCACTCCCCAGCCTCTCGGGGTCACACTCTGGCACTCCCCAGCCTCCCGGGTTCACACCCTGGCACTCCCCTCCCTCCCGGGGTCACACCCTGGCACTCCCCACCCTCCCGGGGTCACACCCTGGCACTCCCCACCCTCCCGGGGTCACACCCTGGCACTCCCCAGCCTCCCGGGGTCACACCCTGGCACTCCCCAGCCTCCCGGGGTCACACCCTGGCACTCCCCAGCCTCCCGGGTTCACACCCTGGTACTCCCCACCCTCCCGGGGTCACTCCCTGGCACTCCCCACCCTCCCAGGGTCACACCCTGGCACTCCCCAGCCTCCAGGGGTCACACCCTGGCACTCCCCACCCTCCCGGGGTCACACCCTGGCACTCCCCAGCCTCCCGGGGTCACACCCTGGCACTCCCCACCCTCCCGGGGTCACACCCTGGCACTCCCCACCCTCCCGGGTTCACACCCTGGCACTCCCCACCCTCCTGGGGTCACACCCTGGCACTCCCCAGCCTCCCGGGGTCACACCCTGGCACTCCCCAGTCTCTCGGGGTCACACCCTGGCACTCTCCGGCCCTCCCGAGGTGACACCCTGGCACTCCCCACCCTCCCGGGTTCACACCCTGGCACTCCCCAGCCTCCCTGGGTCACACCCTGGCACTCCCCAGCCTCTTGTGGTCACACCCTGGCACTCCCCACCCTCCCGGAGTCACACCCTGGCACTCCCCACCCTCCCTGGGTGACACCCTGGCACTTCCAGCCTCCCGGGGTCACACCCTGGCACTCCCCAGCCTCCCGGGGTCACACCTTGGCACTCCCCACCCTCCCGGGGTCACACCCAGGCACTCCCCAGCCTCTCGGGGTCACACCCTGGCACTCCCCACCCTCCCGGGGTCACACCCTGGCACTCCCAGCCTCCCGGGGTCACACCCTGGCACTCCCAGCCTCCCGGGGTCACACCCTGGCACTCCCCAGCCTCCCGGGTCACACCCTGGCACTCCCCACCCTCCCGGGGTCACACCCTGGCACTCCCCACCCTCCCTGGGTCACACCCTGGCACTCCCCAGCCTCTTGTGGTCACACCCTGGCACTCCCCACCCTCCCGGAGTCACACCCTGGCACTCCCCAGCCTCCCGGGGTCACACCCTGGCACTCCCCACCCTCCCGGGGTCACACCCTGGCAGTCCCCAGCCTCCCGGGGTCACACCCTTGCACTCCCCAGCCTCCCGGGGTCACACCCTGGCACTCCCCAGCCTCCCGGGGTCACACCCTGGCACTCCCCAGCCTCCCGGGGTCACACCCTGGCACTCCCCACCCTCCCGGGGTCACACCCTGGCACTCCCCAGCCTCTCGGGGTCACACCCTGGCACTCCCCAGCCTTCCGGGTTCACACCCTGGCACTCCCCACCCTCCCGGGGTAACACCCTGGCACTCCCCACCCTCCCGGGGACACACCCTGGCACTCCCCACCCTCCCGGGGTCACACCCTGGCACTCCCCACCCTCCCGGGGTCACACCCTGGCACTCCCCAGCCTCCCGGGGTCACACCCTGGCACTCCCAAGCCTCCCGGGTTCACACCCTGGTACTCCCCACCCTCCCGGGGTCACTCCCTGGCACTCCCCAGCCTCCCAGGGTCACACCCTGGCACTCCCCAGCCTCCCGGGGTCACACCCTGGCACTCCCCACCCTCCCGGGGTCACACCCTGGCACTCCCCAGCCTCCCGGGGTCACACGTTGGCACTCCCCACCCTCCCGGGGTCACACCCTGGCACTCCCCAGCCTCCCGGGGTCACACCCTGGCACTCCCCACCCTCCCGGGGTCACACCCTGGCACTCCCCAGCCTCTCGGGGTCACACCCTGGCACTCTCCGGCCCTCCCGAGGTGACACCCTGGCACTCCCCACCCTCCCGGGTTCACACCCTGGCACTCCCCAGCCTCCCGGGGTCACACCCTGGCACTCCCCACCCTCCCAGGGTCACACCCTGGCACTCCCCAGCCTCTCGGGGTCAGACCCTGGCACTCCTCAGCCTCCCGGGGTCACACCCTGGCACTCCCCACCCTCCCGGGGTCACACCCTGGCACTCCCCAGCCTCTCTGGGTCACACCCTGGCACTCCCCACCCTCCCGGGGTCACACCCTGGCACTCCCAGCCTCCCGGGGTCACACCCTGGCACTCCCAGCCTCCCGGGGTCACACCCTGGCACTCCCCAGCCTCCCGGGTCACACCCTGGCACTCCCCACCCTCCCGGGGTCACACCCTGGCACTCCCCAGCCTCTCGGGGTCACACCCTGGCACTCCCCACCCTCCCGGGGTCACACCCTGGCACTCCCCAGCCTCCCGAGGTCACACCCTGGCACTCCCCACCCTCCCGGGGTCACACCCTGGCACTCCCCAGCCTCCCGGGGTCACACCCTGGCACTCCCCGGCCCTCCCGGGGTCACACCCTGACACTCCGCACCCTCTCGGGGTGACACCCTGGCACTCCCCAGCCTCTCGGGGTCACACCCTGGCACTCCCCAGCCTCTCGGGATCACACCCTGGCACTCCCCACCCTCCCGGGGTGACACCCTGGCACTCCCCAGCCTCTCGGGGTCACACCCTGGCACTCCCCAGCCTCTCGGGGTCACACCCTGGCACTCCCCACCCTCCCGGGGTCACACCCTGGCACTCCCCACCCTCCCGGGGTCACACCCTGGCATTCCCCACCCTCCCGGGGTCACACCCTGGCACTCTCCACCCTCCCGGTGTCACACCCTGGCACTCCCCACCCTCCCGGGGTCACACCCTGGCACTCCCCAGCCTCCCGAGGTCACACCCTGGCACTCCCCACCCTCCCGGGGTCACACCCTGGCACTCCCCAGCCTCCCGAGGTCACACCCTGGCACTCCCCACCCTCCCGGGGTCACACCCTGGCACTCCCCACCCTCCCGGGGTCACACCCTGGCACTCTCCACCCTCCCGGTGTCACACCCTGGCACTCCCCACCCTCCCGGGGTCACACCCTGGCAGTCCCCAGCCTCCCGAGGTCACACCCTGGCACTCCCCACCCTCCCGGGGTCACACCCTGGCACTCCCCAGCCTCCCGGGGTCACACCCTGGCACTCCCCGGCCCTCCCGGGGTCACACCCTGACACTCCGCACCCTCCCGGGGTGACACCCTGGCACTCCCCAGCCTCTCGGGGTCACACCCTGGCACTCCCCAGCCTCTCGGGGTCACACCCTGGCACTTCCCACCCTCCCGGGGTGACACCCTGGCATTCCCCAGCCTCTCGGGGTCACACCCTGGCACTCCCCAGCCTCTCGGGGTCACACCCTGGCACTCCCCACCCTCCTGGGGTCACACCCTGGCACTCCCCACCCTCCCGGGGTCACACCCTGGCACTCCCCACCCTCCCGGGGTCACACCCTGGCACTCCCCACCCTCCCGGGGTCACACCCTGGCACTCCCCACCCTCCCGGGGTCACACCCTGGCACTCCCCACCCTCCCGGGGTCACACCCTGGCACTCCCCGGCCCTCCCGGGGTCACACCCTGACACTCCGCACCCTCCCGGGGTGACACCCTGGCACTCCCCAGCCTCTCGGGGTCACACCCTGGCACTCCCCAGCCTCTCGGGGTCACACCCTGGCACTCCCCACCCTCCCGGGGTGACACCCTGGCACTCCCCAGCCTCTCGGGGTCACACCCTGGCACTCCCCAGCCTCTCGGGGTCACACCCTGGCACTCCCCACCCTCCCAGGGTCACACCCTGGCACTCCCCACCCTCCCGGGGTCACACCCTGGCACTCCCCACCCTCCCGGGGTCACACCCTGGCACTCCCCACCCTCCCGGGGTCACACCCTGGCACTCCCCACCCTCCCGGGGTCACACCCTGGCACTCCCCACCCTCCCGGGGTCACACCCTGGCACTCCCCACCCTCCCGGGGTCACACCCTGGCACTCTCCACCCTCCCGGGGTCACACCCTGGCACTCCCCAGCCTCTCGGGGTCACACCCTGGCACTACCTATAACATATGTTATGAAAGATGCTAAAGCGAGATAAGGCCAGGTGGCGAGGCCAGGTGGCTAGGTCAGGTGGCTAGGCCAGGTGTCGAGGCCAGGGGGCGAGGCCAGGTGGCTAGGCCAGGTGGCGAGACTAAGTGTCGAGGCCAGGTGGCGAGGTCAGGTGGCGAGGCCAGGTGGCGAGGCCAGGTGACGAGGCCAGGTGGCGAGGCCAGGTGGCGAGGTTAGGTGACGTGTGTAGCAACCTGGAGCAGCGACCGCCTCTTCACTCGTCACCATGTGTGCTCCTACACGTGTATATTTACCCACACTCTCCAGCAAGTCCTTGTATATTGTGGGAGGCGCCGGTCAGCGGCCGGCCGGGGCCCTCGGGCGGGCGTGAGCGCGTGTGGGTCCCGGGACACTCCTCGGGGCCACCCAAGCAACGCTAGACTCCTCAAGACAAAAACATAACCCAATTAGGCAAAGAAAAACGCATCCTGACGCGCCTTGATGAAGGGAGAGGAGGCTGGGAACTGAAGGAGGGTGGGAGAGGTGGGTGGGAGAGGAGGGTGGGAGAGGAGAACAACCAGGTGGGGACCAGGAATGCGAGATGGAGAACAAAGTGGGAAGGGCAGAGGAGCATGGACAGTGGAACGAGAAGGATTATGTGGTGGTGGTTCATGAGATAAAATGGAGGTGAGGAACAGGAGGAGAGGAACAGGAGGAGAGGTGACTGAGGAGAGGAACAGGAGGAGAGGTGACTGAGGAGAGGGACAGGAGGAGAGGTGACTGAGGAGAGGAACAGGAGGAGAGGTGACTGAGGAGAGGAACAGGAGGAGAGGTGACTGAGGAGAGGAACATGAGGAGAGGTGACTGAGGAGAGGAACAGGAGGAGAGGTGACTGAGGCGAGGAACAGGAGGAGAGGTGACTGAGGAGAGGAACAGGAGGAGAGGTGGCTGAGGAGAGGAACATGAGGAGAGGTGACTGAGGAGAGGAACAGGAGGAGAGGTGACTGAGGAGAGGAACAGGAGGAGAGGTGACTGAGGTGAGGAACAGGAGGAGAGGAACAGTAGGAGAGGAACAGGAGGAGAGGTGACTGAGGAGAGGAACAGGAGGAGAGGTGACTGAGGTGAGGAACAGGAGGAGAGGTGACTGAGGAGAGGAACAGGAGGAGAGGTGACTGAGGTGAGGAACAGGAGGAGAGGTGACTGAGGAGAGGAACAGGAGGAGAGGTGACTGAGGAGAGGAACAGGAGGAGAGGTGACTGAGGTGAGGAACAGGAGGAGAGGTGACTGAGGAGAGGAACAGGAGGAGAGGAACAGGAGGAGAGGAACAGGAGGAGAGGAACAGGAGGAGAGGTGACTGAGGAGAGGAACAGGAGGAGAGGTGACTGAGGAGAGGAACAGGAGGAGAGGTGACTGAGGAGAGGAACAGGAGGAGAGGTGACTGAGGAGAGGAACAGGAGGAGAGGTGACTGAGGAGAGGAACAGGAGGAGAGGTGACTGAGGAGAGGAACAGGAGGAGAGGTGACTGAGGAGAGGAACAGGAGGAGAGGTGACTGAGGAGAGGAACAGGAGGAGAGGTGACTGAGGAGAGGAACAGGAGGAGAGGTGACTGAGGAGAGGAACAGGAGGAGAGGAACAGGAGGAGAGGAACAGGAGGAGAGGAACAGGAGGAGAGGTGACTGAGGAGAGGAACAGGAGGAGAGGAACAGGAGGAGAGGAACAGGAGGAGAGGTGACTGAGGAGAGGAACAGGAGGAGAGGAACAGGAGGAGAGGAACAGGAGGAGAGGAACAGGAGGAGAGGAACAGGAGGAGAGGTGACTGAGGAGAGGAACAGGAGGAGAGGTGACTGAGGAGAGGAACAGGAGGGGAGGTGACTGAGGAGAGGAACAGGAGGAGAGGTGACTGAGGAGAGGAACAGGAGGAGAGGAACAGGAGGGGAGGTGACTGAGGAGAGGAACAGGAGGAGAGGAACAGGAGGAGAGGAACAGGAGGAGAGGTGACTGAGGAGAGGAACAGGAGGAGAGGAACAGGAGGAGAGAAACAGGAGGAGAGGTGACTGAGGAGATGAACAGGAGGAGAGGAACAGGAGGAGAGGAACAGTAGGAGAGGAACAGGAGGAGAGGAGACTGAGGAGAGGAACAGGAGGAGAGGTGACTGAGGAGAGGAACAGGAGGAGAGGTGACTGAGGAGAGGAACAGGAGGAGAGGAACAGTAGGAGAGGAACAGGAGGAGAGGAACAGGAGGAGAGGAACAGTAGGAGAGGAACAGGAGGAGAGGAACAGTAGGAGAGGAACAGGAGGAGAGGAACAGGAGGAGAGGAACAGGAGGAGAGGAACAGTAGGAGAGGAACAGGAGGAGAGGAACAGTAGGAGAGGAACAGGAGGAGAGGAACAGGAGGAGAGGAACAGGAGGAGAGGAACAGTAGGAGAGGAACAGGAGGAGAGGAACAGTAGGAGAGGAACAGGAGGAGAGGAACAGTAGGAGAGGAACAGGAGGAGAGGAACAGTAGGAGAGGAACAGGAGGAGAGGAACAGGAGGAGAGGAACAGGAGGAGAGGTGACTGAGGTGAGGAACAGGAGGAGAGGAACAGTAGGAGAGGAACAGGAGGAGAGGAACAGTAGGAGAGGAACAGGAGGAGAGGAACAGGAGGAGAGGTGACTGAGGTGAGGAACAGGAGGAGAGGAACAGGAGGAGAGGAACAGGAGGAGAGGAACAGTAGGAGAGGAACAGTAGGAGAGGAACAGGAGGAGAGGAACAGGAGGAGAGGTGACTGAGGTGAGGAACAGGAGGAGAGGAACAGGAGGAGAGGAACAGGAGGAGAGGTGACTGAGGTGAGGAACAGGAGGAGAGGAACAGGAGGAGAGGAACAGGAGGAGAGGTGACTGAGGTGAGGAACAGGAGGAGAGGAACAGGAGGAGAGGAACAGGAGGAGAGGAACAGGAGGAGAGGTGACTGAGGTGAGGAACAGGAGGAGAGGAACAGGAGGAGAGGAACAGGAGGAGAGGTGACTAAGGAGGCACATCAAACACTTGCTGGACCGGTTCGTCCTCAAGGTAAACAACAGGTTAAACACACACAGAAATCACAATTGCGTGATACATCAAATGAACCAATCCACAAGAGCCATAATGAGGGTTCGAACCTACTCATCTCGACCCCTGTGGATTTGTTCACCAGGTTATATGTTCGTGGTTGTGTTAGATCCCTTAAACAGCTCGTTGGAGGGGAGACCTCTGTGCCTCCCTCTCCTCGTCCTCCTCGTCCTCCACCTCCACCTTCCTCTCCCCCACAGGTGGAAGCAGGAAACACAAATGAGCCGAAGGGATGTAAGGAAATACTCGGACCCTGTATGGGCGGTCAACAGGTGCAATGTGCTGAGGGAAGAAGGTGTAGAAGCCACCTCCATCCACAACTATAAGGTCAGATTCGACAAAGAATTTGCACGTTGAAATAGTTAAATTGTAATGCTGCCGGTACAACAAGGCCGGGAGGCGGGGCATAAAGAGCTAGACCTCACTCCCCTATAAACACTGATAGGTAACTGCTGTTAGGCAAGCACCTCACCTCACCTTAACTGGCACTCAAAATTATTCAGACCATTTTTACCTGATCGTTATGTGGTTAACTCTCTTGAGGAGTGCTTTATGCTGAGTACCACAGAGGAGGACCTTGATCAACAACGAAACTCCAAGGCTGGCCTCCAAGGCTGGATTCCAAGGCTGGCCTCCAAGGCTGGCCTCGAAGACTGGCTTCCAAGACTGCCTCTAAAGCTGGCCTCCAAGACTGGCCTCCAAGACTGGCCTCCAAGGCTGGCCTCCAAGATTGGCCTCCAAGACTGGCTTCCAAGGCTGGCCTCCAAGAGTGGCCTCCAAGGCTGGCCTCCAAGGCTGGACTTCAAGACTGGCTTCTAAGGCTGGCCTCCAAGGCTGGACTCCAAGACTGGCTTCTAAGGCTGGCCTCCAAGGCTGGACTCCAAGACAGGCCTCCAAGACTGGCTTCTAAGGCTGGCCTCCAAGACTGGCTTCTAAGGCTGGCCTCCAAGGCTGGACTCCAATACTGGCTTCCAAGGCAGGCCTCCAAGACTGGCCTCCAAGACTGGCTTCTAAGGCTGGCCTCCGAGGCTGGACTCCAAGACTGGCCTCCAAGACTGGCTTCTAAGGCTGGCCTCCAAGGCTGGACTCCAAGACTGGCCTCCAAGACTGGCTTCTAAGGCTGGCCTCCAAGGCTGGACTCCAAGACTGGCTTCCAAGGCAGGCCTCCAAGACCGGCCTCCAAGGCTGAACTCCAAGACTGGCCTACAAGGCTGGCCTCCAAGACTGGCCTCCAAGGCTGGCCTACAACGCTGGACTCCAAGACTGGCTTCCAAGGCTGGCCTCCAAGAGTGGCCTCCAAGGCTGGCCTCCAAGGCTGAACTCCAAGACTGGCTTCCAAGGCAGGCCTCCAAGACTGGCCTCCAAGGCTGGATTCCAAGACTGGCTTCCAAGGCTGGCCTCCAAGAGTGGCCTCCAAGGCTCGACTCCAAGACTGGACTCCAAGACTGGCTTCCAAGGCAGGCCTCCAAGACTGGCCTCCAAGGCTCGACTCCAAGACTGGCTTCCAAGGCTGGCCTCCAAGAGTGGCCTCCAAGGCTGGACTCCAAGACTGGCTTCCAAGGCAGACCTCCATGACTGGCCTTCAAGACTGGCCTCCAAGACTGGCCTCCAAGACTGGCCTCCAAGGTTGGACTGCAAGGTAGGCCTCCAAGACTGGCCTCCAAGACAGGCCTCCAAGACTGGCCTCCAAGGCTGGCCACCAAGACTGGCCTCCAAGACTGGCCTCCAAGGCTGACCTTCACTACAAACCTCTGGGACTGCCCTTCATGGCGTATCTTCAAGATTGACCTTTAACACAAGCACCCAAGACTACAGCGTGTAGGACACGCAACAACCACCCATAAAGCACGTATCCATAGGCACGCATTTAGGCCAAAGGGCTTTATAGCTGGTAAAGGCTGAATTGGCTGATTCTGATTCAGATTTCCTTTTCAGCCGTGTTGATTGGTGCTCGCTTGAACTAGTGATCACAAGGGCCGCTTCTCTTGATCCGAGGCAGCCACACCCACCGCTGCAACAGGCGTGTGAAGGGTCTTTGAGAGCTCAAAGGAGTCGAGAGGCAAGCAAGCTGAAATGGTTGATTCATACTCTGGAGTCCTCTATACGCCTGTTCACTTGGATTCCTTGAACAAACCTCTGTGACGCTCAGGCTGGTCCAGGGGTCGGGTCCAGGGGTCTGGTCCAGGGGTCGGGTCCAGGGGGTCTGGTCCAGGGGTCTGGTCCAGAGGTGTGGTCCAGAGGTCTGGTCCAGGGGTCTGGTCCAGGGGTGTGGTCCGGGTGTCTGGTCTAGGGGTCTGGTCCAGGGGTGTGGTCCGGGTGTCTGGTCTAGGGGTCTGGTCCAGGGGTCTGGTCCAGGGGTGTGGTCCAGGGGTCTGGTCCAGGGGCCAGATTCACGAAAGCACTTACGCAAGCACTTACGAACGTGTACATCTTTTCTCAATCTTTGGCACCTTTGTTTCCAATTATTAAACAGTTAATGAGCTCCGAAGCACCAGGAGGCTGTTTATAACAATATCAACAGTTGAATGGGAAGTTTTCATGCTTGTAAACTGTTTTATAAATGTAACCAAAGCCGTCAAAGATTGAGGAAAGATGTACACGTTCGTAAGTGCTTGCGTAAGTGCTTTCGTGAATCTGGCCCCAGGGGTGTGGTCCGGGTGTCTGGTCTAGGGGTCTGGTCCAAGGATCGGGTCCAGGGGTCGGGTCCAGGGGTCTGGTTCAGGGGTCTGGTTCAGGGGTCTGGTCCAGAGGTCTGGTCCAGGGGTCCAGCCACACGGGCCGGGCGGGAGTCACCACCCGGCTGGTGGGAGCGAGAGCCAGGGGGAGGGGGGGGGGGACAACTTGGTTCAGCTGGAAGCATTATCATAACAAAAGCCGGAATGAGCGCACTCCCTGGCTCGTATTTATGGATCCTTCACACTACTGCTGGGAGGAGAGAGGGGGAGCTGGGAGGAGAGAGGGGGAGCTGGGAGGAGAGAGTGGGAGCTGGGAGGAGAGAGGGGGAGCTGGGAGGAGAGAGTGGGAGCTGGGAGGAGAGAGTGGGAGCTGGGAGGAGAGGTGGGGAGCTGGGAGGAGAGAGGGGGAGCTGGGAGGAGAGAGTGGGAGCTGGGAGGAGAGAGGGGGAGCTGGGAGGAGAGAGTGGGAGCTGGGAGGAGAGGTGGGGAGCTGGGAGGAGAGAGGGGGAGCTGGGAGGAGAGGTGGGGAGCTGGGAGGAGAGAGTGGGAGCTGGGAGGAGAGAGAGGGGGAGCTGGGAGGAGAGAGGGGGAGCTGGGAGGAGAGAGGGGGAGCTGGGAGGAGAGAGTGGGAGCTGGGAGGAGAGAGGGGGAGCTGGGAGGAGAGAGTGGGAGCTGGGAGGAGAGAGGGGGAGCTGGGAGGAGAGGTGGGGAGCTGGGAGGAGAGAGTGGGAGCTGGGAGGAGAGAGAGGGGGAGCTGGGAGGAGAGGTGGGGAGCTGGGAGGAGAGAGTGGGAGCTGGGAGGAGAGGTGGGGAGCTGGGAGGAGAGAGTGGGAGCTGGGAGGAGAGAGTGGGAGCTGGGAGGAGAGAGGGGGAGCTGGGAGGAGAGGTGGGGAGCTGGGAGGAGAGAGTGGAAGCTGGGAGGAGAGAGTGGGAGCTGGGAGCAGAGAGTGGGAGCTGGGAGGAGAGAGAGGGGGAGCTGGGAGCAGAGAGTGGGAGCTGGGAGGAGAGGTGGGGAGCTGGGAGAAGAGGTGGGGAGCTGGGAGGAGAGAGGGGGAGCTGGGAGGAGAGAGAGGGAGCTGGGAGGAGAGGTGGGGAGCTGGGAGGAGAGAGTGGGAGCTGGGAGGAGAGAGGGGGAGCTGGGAGGAGAGAGGGGGAGCTGGGAGGAGAGAGAGGGAGCTGGGAGGAGAGAGGGGGAGCTGGGAGGAGAGAGGGGGAGCTGGGAGGAGAGAGTGGGAGCTGGGACGAGAGAGGGGGAGCTGGGAGGAGAGAGAGGGAGCTGGGAGGAGAGAGGGGGAGCTGGGAGGAGAGAGGGGGAGCTGGGAGGAGAGAGAGGGAGCTGGGAGGAGAGAGGGGGAGCTGGGAGGAGAGAGGGGGAGCTGGGAGAAGAGAGGGGGAGCTGGGAGGAGAGAGGGGGAGCTGGGAGGAGAGAGGGGGAGCTGGGAGGAGAGAGGGGGAGCTGGGAGGAGAGAGAGGGGGAGCTGGGAGGAGAGAAGGGGAGCTGGGAGGAGAGAGAGGGAGCTGGGAGGAGAGAGGGGGAGCTGGGAGGAGAGAGGGGGAGCTGGGAGGAGAGAGGGGGAGCTGGGAAGAGAGAGAGGGAGCTGGGAGGAGAGAGGGGGAGCTGGGAGGAGAGAGGGGGAGCTGGGAGAAGAGAGGGGGAGCTGGGAGGAGAGAGAGGGAGCTGGGAGGAGAGAGAGGGAGCTGGGAGGAGAGAGGGGGAGCTGGGAGGAGAGAGAGGGAGCTGGGAGGAGAGAGGGGGAGCTGGGAGGAGAGAGGGGGAGCTGGGAGGAGAGAGGGGGAGCTGGGAGAAGAGAGGGGGAGCTGGGAGGAGAGAGAGGGAGCTGGGAGGAGAGAGAGGGAGCTGGGAGGAGAGAGGGGGAGCTGGGAGGAGAGAGAGGGAGCTGGGAGGAGAGAGGGGGAGCTGGGAGGAGAGAGGGGGAGCTGGGAGGAGAGAGGGGGAGCTGGGAGGAGAGAGAGGGAGCTGGGAGGAGAGAGGGGGAGCTGGGAGGAGAGAGGGGGAGCTGGGAGAAGAGAGGGGGAGCTGGGAGGAGAGAGAGGGAGCTGGGAGGAGAGAGGGGGAGCTGGGAGGAGAGAGGGGGAGCTGGGAGGAGAGAGGGGGAGCTGGGAGGAGAGAGGGGGAGCTGGGAGGAGAGAGGGGGAGCTGGGAGGAGAGAGAGGGGGAGCAGGGAGGAGAGAGTGGGAGGTGGGAGGAGAGAGTGGGAGGTGGGAGGAGAGAGTCCTTCACAGGGTACGGTGTTCAGGATAGTGTTAGCTGTTCTTTCACCAGGTGAACCTGGAACAGGTGATTGTGTCATTACCAGCTGATTCGTCTACCTTGTGTAACTAGTGTAGATTCCGGGGATGAACGGTCTCGTGGCCCGGTCTCCGACCAGGCCTAAGGGGCAGTTCATCCTCGCACTCATTGAAATCTCCATAATTCACAAACTAATGATTTCCTTTCGTTTGAGGGGTCACCCACCCAACATTATTATTTGTTTTAGGCATTGGTTTATTACTGGCCCTCCTAACCTTGGCACCTGTTGGGCAGCGTCACTCATCCTGTGAGTGGACACACCGCCATAGTGACAGTATTGGGCAGCGCCACTCATCCTGTGAGTGGACACATCTCCATAGTGACAGTATTGGGCAGCGCCACTCATCCTGTGAGTGGACACACCGCCATAGTGACAGTATTGGCCAGCGCCACTCATCCTGTGAGTGGACACACCGCCATAGTGACAGTATTGGGCAGCGCCACTCATCCTGTGTGTGGACACACCACCATAGTGACAGTATTAGGCAGCATCACTCATCCTGTGAGTGGACAGACCGCCATAGTGACAGTATTGGGCAGCGCCACTCATCCTGTGAGTGGACACATCGCCATAGTGACAGTATTAGGCAGCATCACTCATCCTGTGAGTGGACACATCTCCATAGTGACAGTATTGGGCAGCGCCACTCATCCTGTGAGTGGACACACCACCATAGTGACAGTATTGGGCAGCGCCACTCATCCTGTGAGTGGACACACCTACATAGTGACAGTATTGGGCACCGCCACTCATCCTGTGAGTGGACACACCACCATAGTGACAGTATTGGGCAGCGCCACTCATCTTGTGAGTGGTCACACCGCCATAGTGACAGTATTGGCCAGCGCCACTCATCCTGTGAGTGGACACACCGCCATAGTGACAGTATTGGCCAGCGCCACTCATCCTGTGAGTGGACACACCGCCATAGTGACAGTATTGGGCAGCGCCACTCATCCTATGAGTGGACACACCGCCATAGTGACAGTATTGGGCAGCGTCACTCATCCTGTGAGTGGATACACCACCATAGTGACAGTATTGGGCAGCGCCACTCATCCTGTGAGTGGACACACCGCCATAGTGACAGTATTGGGCAGCGCCACTCATCCTGTGAGTTGACACACCGCCATAGTGACAGTATTGGGCAACGCCACTCATCCTGTGAGTGGACACACCGCCATAGTGACAGTATTGGGCAGCGCCACTCATCCTGTGAGTTGAAACACCGCCATAGTGACAGTATTGGGCAGCGCCACTCATCCTGTGAGTGGATACACCGCCATAGTGACAGTATTGGGCAGCGTCATTCATCCTGTGAGTTGACACACCTCCATAGTGACAGTATTGGGCAGCATCACTCATCCTGTGAGTGAACACACCGCCATAGTGACAGTATTGGGCAGCGTCACTCATCCTGTGAGTGAACACACCGCCATAGTGACAGTATTGGGCAGCGTCACTCATCCTGTGAGTGAACACACCGCCATAGTGACAGTATTGGGCAGCGCCACTCATCCTGTGAGTGGACACACCGCCATAGTGACAGTATTGGGCAGCGTCACTCATCCTGTGAGTGGACACACAGCCATAGTGACAGTATTGGGCAGCGCCACTCATCCTGTGAGTGAACACACCGCCATAGTGACAGTATTGGGCAGCGCCACTCATCCTGTGAGTGAACACACCGCCATAGTGACAGTATTGGGCAGCGCCACTCATCCTGTGAGTGGACACACCGCCATAGTGACAGTATTGGGCAGCGCCACTCATCCTGTGAGTGGACACACCACCATAGTGACAGTATTGGGCAGCGTCACTCATCCTGTGAGTGGACACACCGCCATAGTGACAGTATTGGGCAGCGCCACTCATTCTGTGAGTGGCTACACCACCATAGTGACAATATTGGGCAGCGTCACTCATCCTGTGAGTGGACACACCGCCATAGTGACAGTATTGGGCAGCGCCACTCATCCTGTGAGTGGCTACAGCGCCACTCATCCGTTATCTTGCGGGTGCAAAATATGGAAATCCTTCAAGAACAGTATATATATATATATAACCGTCTACTGAACAACAGTTTATCAACCTAACATCCAATTAAGACTGAATATTGAGATAATTATCGATGCATATAAGATTAAATTATACATGAGAGTGATGGTGAGGTTTGATGGTGGAATTATCGACGGCCAGATAAACAATGGGGAGCCTCTCCTCTACTGATGAGTCATTGTCAGGTCCTCAGGAGCCTGTGGTGACGCCAGATGAAGCCAGTTAATGATTAACCAGTTATCCACGCTCCCTTCCCGCCCTTAGTCTCTGAGCCAGCTGACGCCGCCCGCGGCCCTCACAGTCAGTCTCTGAGCCAGCTGACGCCGCCCGTGGCCCTCACAGTCAGTCTCTGAGCCAGCTGACGCCGCCCGCGGCCCTCACAGTCAGTCTCTCAGCCAGCTGACGGCGCCCGCGGCCCTCACAGTCAGTCTCTGAGCCAGCTGACAGCGCCCGCGGCCCTCACAGTCAGTCTCTGAGCCAGCTGACGCCGCCCCCGGCCCTCACAGTCAGTCTCTGAGCCAGCTGACGCCGCCCGCGGCCCTCACAGTCAGTCTCTGAGCCAGATGACGGCGCCCCCGGCCCTCACAGTCAGTCTCTGAGCCAGCTGACGCCGCCCGCGGCCCTCACAGTCAGTCTCTGAGCCAGCTGACAGCGCCCCCGGCCCTCACAGTCAGTCTCTGAGCCAGCTGACGCCGCCCTCGGCCCTCACAGTCAGTCTCTGAGCCAGCTGACGCCGCCCGCGGCCCTCACAGTCAGTCTCTGAGCCAGCTGACGCCGCCCGCGGCCCTCACAGTCAGTCTCTGAGCAAGCTGACGCCGCCCGCGGCCCTCACAGTCAGTCTCTGAGCCAGCTGACGGCGCCCGCGGCCCTCACAGTCAGTCTCTGAGCCAGCTGACAGCGCCCCCGGCCCTCACAGTCAGTCTCTGAGCCAGCTGACGGCGCCCCCGGCCCTCACAGTCAGTCTCTGAGCCAGCTGACGGCGCCCCCGGCCCTAACAGTCAGTCTCTGAGCCAGCTGACAGCGCCCCCGGCCCTCACAGTCAGTCTCTGAGCCAGCTGACGGCGCCCCCGGCCCTCACAGTCAGTCTCTGAGCCAGCTGACGGCGCCCCCGGCCCTCACAGTCAGTCTCTGAGCCAGCTGATGGCGTCCCCGGCCCTTACATTCAGTCTCTGAGCCAGCTGACGGCGCCCTCGGCCCTCACAGTCAGTCTCTGAGCCAGCTGACGGCACCCTCGGCCCTCACAGTCAGTCTCTGAGCCAGCTGACGGCGCCCTCGGCCCTCACAGTCAGTCTCTGAGCCAGCTGACGGCGCCCGCGGCCCTCACAGTCAGTCTCTGAGCCAGCTGACGCCGCCCGCGGCCCTCACAGTCAGTCTCTGAGCCAGCTGACGGCGCCCGCGGCCCTCACAGTCAGTCTCTGACCCAGCTGACGCCGCCCGCGGCCCTCACAGTCAGTCTCTGAGCCAGCTGACGGCGCCCGCGGCCCTCAGAGTCAGTCTCTGACCCAGCTGACGCCGCCCGCGGCCCTCACAGTCAGTCTCTGAGCCAGCTGACAGCGCCCCCGGCCCTCACAGTCAGTCTCTGAGCCAGCTGACGGCGCCCCCGGCCCTCACAGTCAGTCTCTGAGCCAGCTGACGGCGCCCCCGGCCCTAACAGTCAGTCTCTGAGCCAGCTGACAGCGCCCCCGGCCCTCACAGTCAGTCTCTGAGCCAGCTGACGGCGCCCCCGGCCCTCACAGTCAGTCTCTGAGCCAGCTGACGGCGCCCCCGGCCCTCACAGTCAGTCTCTGAGCCAGCTGACGGCGTCCCCGGCCCTCACAGTCAGTCTCTGAGCCAGCTGACGGCGCCCCCGGCCCTCACAGTCAGTCTCTGAGCCAGCTGACGGCGTCCCCGGCCCTCACAGTCAGTCTCTGAGCCAGCTGACGGCGCCCTCGGCCCTCACAGTCAGTCTCTGAGCCAGCTGACGGCACCCTCGGCCCTCACAGTCAGTCTCTGAGCCAGCTGACGGCGCCCTCGGCCCTCACAGTCAGTCTCTGAGCCAGCTGACGGCGCCCGCGGCCCTCACAGTCAGTCTCTGAGCCAGCTGACGCCGCCCGCGGCCCTCACAGTCAGTCTCTGAGCCAGCTGACGGCGCCCGCGGCCCTCACAGTCAGTCTCTGACCCAGCTGACGCCGCCCGCGGCCCTCACAGTCAGTCTCTGAGCCAGCTGACGGCGCCCGCGGCCCTCAGAGTCAGTCTCTGACCCAGCTGACGCCGCCCGCGGCCCTCACAGTCAGTCTCTGAGCCAGCTGACAGCGCCCCCGGCCCTCACAGTCAGTCTCTGAGCCAGCTGACGGCGCCCCCGGCCCTCACAGTCAGTCTCTGAGCCAGCTGACGGCGCCCCCGGCCCTAACAGTCAGTCTCTGAGCCAGCTGACAGCGCCCCCGGCCCTCACAGTCAGTCTCTGAGCCAGCTGACGGCGCCCCCGGCCCTCACAGTCAGTCTCTGAGCCAGCTGACGGCGCCCCCGGCCCTCACAGTCAGTCTCTGAGCCAGATGACAGCGCCCCCGGCCCTCACAGTCAGTCTCTGACACAGCTGACAGCGCCCCCGGCCCTCACAGTCAGTCTCTGAACACTGTGACTGTCGAGGTCTCTCGACGTTATGTCAGCCAGGGACTTGGAGGACCTATCCAGACTCTCGCCAGCTCATAAATTTAAAATTTTTAAATTTTGCCCCGACTCATATAACTTCACCGGTGTTACTGTTGTTGAAGGTCACAGCCGTCTGGTGCTCATCATAACTGGTGTAAATGTCAGGTCAAGTAGGGTACAATTATGTCCAATTACACTGCACTAACAGGCTATCCCAGTGACTGTCTCCTGCAATCTGCCATATGGTATGCCATCAGACAACACGAAACACATCCTGACGTGTTCTCGTGGCGTGCTCTGATGGCGCACTCTGATGGCGCACTCTGAGGGTGTGATCTGGTGACATGCTGTCGTAGCACCCAGGGAGGCCTCCCAGAGGTCAGCCCAAGTGACCTCGCGTCTCCTGCAGGGTCGTTGAAGTGAGGACGAGTTTGTTTTGGTTTGCAAACATCTTAATGGAGACATTCCTGGCTAGGCCCGAGTCAGGTTAGGGTCAGGCCCTCACCCCGAGGGTTGCCTCACACGTCATGACTCCTTTCTCTCTCCCTATCTCTCTTTCCTCCCTCACCTTTCCATAATGAATCTCCTCTCCTTGAGAGGTGTAGAGGTCAGGAGGTTGACCCAAAGTCATTAGTAAGACTAATGTCAAAACAATTTTTAACACAAGAAATTCCTTACATGAGATGCTGTTTCATCTCACATAAAGGGTCTTCTCCCTGTAAACAATAGTCATGTCAAACAAATCTTAATGACCAATTCTTGGAAAGTTGATGTTGAACAGCCTCCCCCCCCCAGAAGGCTCCCACTATATGGTTGGCAACAAGCTAACCCCCCCCCCACCAGGTAACACTAGGTGGGGTAGTTTTTGGGGTGTACAAGTACCCCGAGTGTGGCAGCTTAAATTCAGAGTGCCAGGTACAAGTGATGAGAGCAGGTCATCACGCCGCCATAGGGGAGAGGCAGTGAGTCCACCGGGTCCACCGAGTCCACCGGGTCCACCAGCGAGTCCAAGAGGCAGTGGTTTCAAAGGTAATGTGTGATCTCTGTTCTATGTCTAAATTACTCACCATTTACCTGTGACTTAGGAATTTTCCAGTGTATTGGGACATGGTGAATATCATAATTTAATAAACTCTTGAAAAATTGCCATCTTTATGTGTGACGTTGTAGGTGTGGTGTCATCTCCCGAGTGTGTCACCAGGGACGTTCAACCTCCCAAATACTCCAGTATCAGATTGTTTAACTTCACTATCAGTAAGAGATTAACATCAAGGGAAGAAACTTCTCAGTAAAGCAGTGTTTCCCGTCACATTGCTGTGTTTTAAGACCTGGTGTTGACAGGAGGGTGGCAGCATTCTCTGTCTACATCATTATCCTCCTACTCCTCCTCCTTTCTTCTCTCCTCCTGCTGTGATCCTTTATTCTCTATTCCCTCCCTACTAGTCTCCCCTCAACCTCCTGCAACCTTCGCCGTTTTCTGTTCCTTCCCCTCTCCTCACACACTCATCCACTCCCCTCATTCCTTACTCATCCTTCTCCTCACTAAGGCGTAAACAATCACATCTGGTTTCTCCTTTAAATGGTCGGTACCGGGGTGTTAGGTCGGGGTTACACAATAGGAGTGAGGTGTTACAATGGTGACAGCTGTTAACGTTACCACTGAGGTATCAGCTCTTGTTACACTCTGATGGTGTAGTCTGGTGACGTGTTCTGATGGTGTAGTCTGGTGACGTGTTCTGATGGTGTGGTCTGGTGATGTGTTCTGATGGTGTGGTCTGGTGATGTGCTCTGATGGTGTGGTCTGGTGACGTGCTCTGATGGTGTGGTCTGGTGATGTGCTCTGATGGTGTGGTCTGGTGACGTGTTCTGATGGTGTGGTCTGGTGATGTGCTCTGATGGTGTGGTCTGGTGATGTGCTCTGATGGTGTGGTCTGGTGATGTGCTCTGATGGTGTGGTCTGGTGACGTGTTCTGATGGTGTGGTCTGGTGATGTGTTCTGATGGTGTGGTCTGGTGATGTGCTCTGATGGTGTGGTCTGGTGACGTGCTCTGATGGTGTGGTCTGGTGACGTGCTCTGATGGTGTGGTCTGGTGACGTGCTCTGATGGTGTAGTCTGGTGACGTGCTCTGATGGTGTGGTCTGGTGACGTGCTCTGATGGTGTGGTCTGGTGATGTGTTCTGATGGTGTGGTCTGGTGATGTGCTCTGATGGTGTGGTCTGGTGACGTGCTCTGATGGTGTGTCTGGTGATGTGTTCTGATGGTGTGGTCTGGTGATGTGCTCTGATGGTGTGGTCTGGTGATGTGCTCTGATGGTGTGGTCTGGTGACGTGTTCTGATGGTGTGGTCTGGTGATGTGCTCTGATGGTGTGGTCTGGTGATGTGCTCTGATGGTGTGGTCTGGTGATGTGCTCTGATGGTGTGGTCTGGTGACGTGCTCTGATGGTGTGGTCTGGTGATGTGCTCTGATGGTGTGGTCTGGTGATGTGCTCTGATGGTGTGGTCTGGTGACGTGCTCTGATGGTGTGGTCTGGTGATGTGCTCTGATGGTGTGGCCTGGTGACGTGCTCTGATGGTGTGGTCTGGTGACGTGCTCTGATGGTGTGGTCTGGTGATGTGCTCTGATGGTGTGGTCTGGTGACGTGTTCTGATGGTGTGGTCTGGTGATGTGTTCTGATGGTGTGGTCTGGTGACGTGCTCTGATGGTGTGGTCTGGTGACGTGCTCTGATGGTGTGGTCTGGTGACGTGCTCTGATGGTGTGGTCTGGTGATGTGGGTTCTGATGGTGTGGTCTGGTGACGTGCTCTGATGGTGTGGTCTGGTGATGTGCTCTGATGGTGTGGTCTGGTGACGTGCTCTGATGGTGTGGTCTGGTGACGTGCTCTGATGGTGTGGTCTGGTGACGTGTTCTGATGGTGTGGTCTGGTGATGTGCTCTGATGGTGTGGTCTGGTGACGTGTTCTGATGGTGTGGTCTGGTGATGTGCTCTGATGGTGTGGCCTGGTGACGTGCTCTGATGGTGTGGCCTGGTGACGTGCTCTGATGGTGTGGTCTGGTGACGTGCTCTGATGGTGTGGCCTGGTGACGTGCTCTGATGGTGTGGTCTGGTGACGTGTTCTGATGGTGTGGTCTGGTGACGTGCTCTGATGATGTGGCCTGGTGACGTGCTCTGATGGTGTGGTCTGGTGACGTGCTCATTAGGATGACGTTAATCAGCTGCCAATTAGTCGTGCACCGCTCCTGTGCCAGGAAAGTCCACTACGGGCTCACCATAGCCCGTGCTACTTGCCCCGCTCCTGTGCCAGGTAAGTTACGGGCTCACCATAGCCCGTGCTACTTGGAACTTGTTCCGAGTAGCTGAATCTATAACATGCAAATTAGTGAGGCGAGGTTTTGTAGGGTTTTGTGAGGCGTTCTTCAGACTACGAGTTTTTTTGTGGGGCTACTTGATGGTTTCTCAGGGTCCACTTGTGGCGTTCAGTGGGGCTATTGGCTTCTCAGGGGCCACTTGTGGTGTTCAGTGGGGCTATTGGCTTCTCAGGGGTTACTTGTGGCGTTCAGTGGGGCTATTGGTTTCTCAGGGGCCACTTGTGGCGTTCAGTGGGGCTATTGGTTTCTCAGGGGCCACTTGTGGCGTTCAGTGGGGCTATTGGTTTCTCAGGGGCCACTTGTGGCGTTCAGTGGGGCTATTGGTTTCTCAGGGGCCACTTGTGGCGTTCAGTGGGGCTATTGGTTTCTCAGGGGCCACTTGTGGTGTTCAGTGGGGCTGTTGGTTTCTCAGGGGCCACTTGTGGCGTTCAGTGGGGCTATTGGTTTCTCAGGGGCCACTTGTGGTGTTCAGTGGGGCTATTGGTTTCTCAGGGGCCACTTGTGGCGTTTAGTGGGGCTATTGGTTTCTCAGGGGCCACTTGTGGCGTTCAGTGGGGCTATTGGTTTCTCAGGGGCCACTTGTGGTGTTCAGTGGGGCTATTGGTTTCTCAGGGGCCACTTGTGGTGTTCAGTGGGGCTATTGGTTTCTCAGGGGCCACTTGTGGTGTTCAGTGGGGCTATTGGTTTCTCAGGGGCCACTTGTGGCGTTCAGTGGGGCTATTGGTTTCTCAGGGGCCACTTGTGGCGTTCAGTGGGGCTATTGGTTTCTCAGGGGCCACTTGTGGTGTTCAGTGGGGCTATTGGTTTCTCAGGGGCCACTTGTGGTGTTCAGTGGGGCTATTGGTTTCTCAGGGGCCACTTGTGGTGTTCAGTGGGGCTATTGGTTTCTCAGGGGCCACTTGTGGCGTTCAGTGGGGCTATTGGTTTCTCAGGGGCCACTTGTGGCGTTCAGTGGGGCTATTGGTTTCTCAGGGGCCACTTGTGGTGTTCAGTGGGGCTATTGGTTTCTCAGGGGCCACTTGTGGCGTTCATTGGGGCTATTGGTTTCTCAGGGGCCACTTGTGGTGTTCAGTGGGGCTATTGGTTTCTCAGGGGCCACTTGTGGTGTTCAGTGGGGCTATTGGTTTCTCAGGGGCCACTTGTGGTGTTCAGTGGGGCTATTGGTTTCTCAGGGGCCACTTGTGGCGTTCAATGGGGCTATTGGTTTCTCAGGGGCCACTTGTGGTGTTCAATGGGGCTATTGGTTTCTCAGGGGCCACTTGTGGCGTTCAGTGGGGCTATTGGTTTCTCAGGGGCCACTTGTGGCGTTCAGTGGGGCTATTGGTTTCTCAGGGGCCACTTGTGGTGTTCAGTGGGGCTATTGGTTTCTCAGGGGCCACTTGTGGTGTTCAGTGGGGCTATTGGTTTCTCAGGGGCCACTTGTGGTGTTCAGTGGGGCTATTGGTTTCTCAGGGGCCACTTGTGGCGTTCAATGGGGCTATTGGTTTCTCAGGGGCCACTTGTGGTGTTCAATGGGGCTATTGGTTTCTCAGGGGCCACTTGTGGCGTTCAGTGGGGCTATTGGTTTCTCAGGGGCCACTTGTGGCGTTCAGTGGGGCTATTGGTTTCTCAGGGGCCACTTGTGGTGTTCAGTGGGGCTATTGGTTTCTCAGGGGCCACTTGTGGTGTTCAGTGGGGCTATTGGTTTCTCAGGGGCCACTTGTGGCGTTCAGTGGGGCTATTGGTTTCTCAGGGGCTACTTGTGGTGTTCAGTGGGGCTATTGGTGTCTCAGGGGCCACTTGTGGTGTTCAGTGGGGCTGTTGGTGTCTCAGGTACTGGTTATTAATTTCTCAGAGGCTATTTCTTAACTTCTCAACGATTACTTGTTTACTTCTCAGGTTCTACTTATACTTATCAACTGAACTTGTTAAGTATTTCAATATGGGTACTTTTCATTTCACTTTGTGGGGAACAGGAACGGAAGTCTTAAGACTCTTGTTTACAGACTTCGAGGTCTTCCTCCCATAACAAGTTTTAAAGTCTCACACTTAAGTCTGTCCCTAGAACACGGGCCGCCAGTAGATTTACATCCAGGTTTCGAATTACTGGACAGTGAATGAATGGTGCCCAATCATCCTGTCAAGGATTCGAGCCTGAGTTCCCTTGCTTGCCCGACGATTTGCCAAAAGACATCCCACTGACAGCACACAAGAGCTGTTTAAAACTGTGTGTCAAGTAGCCAGCGAGGAGAAGATTAAAGAGCGGGAAAGACAATGGCTTGACTTCACTAGCTCTGTTGGAAGAGAAACATCTGCAGGATAACTGTGGGCAAAAATTCAGATAGCTAAGGGGGCAGAGCCCGGCCTGCGGCTCACAAAGACCCCCAGGGTAAGGCTGAGGAACCCGGCCTGCGGCTCACAAAGACCCCCAGGGTAAGGCTGAGGAACCCGGCCTGCGGCTCACAAAGACCCCCAGGGTAAGGCTGAGGAACCCGGCCTGCGGCTCACAAAGACCCCCAGGGTAAGGCTGAGGAACCCGGCCTGCGGCTCACAAAGACCCCCAGGGTAAGGCTGAGGAACCCGGCCTGCGGCTCACAAAGACCCCCAGGGTAAGGCTGAGGAACCCGGCCTGCGGCTCACAAAGACCCCCAGGGTAAGGCTGAGGAACCCGGCCTGCGGCTCACAAAGACCCCCAGGGTAAGGCTGAGGAACTAATCCACAAGTGGAGTGATGCAGCATCCTCCTCCTGTAACACTGCACTATAGTGTACTATAATATTGTATCCTATACTATACTGTTTAATACTAGACTAATATACTTACTGAGTAACACTTCCTACTGCTTGCACTTGGCAACAATTTGTAAAAATTGATAATGGTAAAGCCTTGAGGATATTAGTTATTGAAATCCTGGTAATTTATATTTAACGTAATATGAACTGACGTATGGTGACACCACTGATGGTTACACCGAGTACCATGGGGAACCCTCCAAGGAAATGCTACACAGGATTAACTATGCTGCCACCATCCTGCCTGACCATTAGCTATATCAAGCAATGAGGCAAGAAACATTGCTTCACTTGGAGAGTCCTCTTTCTTTAACTGTCATTAATTACGGGCCGGGTGTTAACAACTATACACAGAGGATAAGAGGTTCCATATTGACATAGATGGGAGTTTAACAATTGACATAGATGGGAGTTTAACAATTGACATAGATGGGAGTTTAACAATTGACATAGATGGGAGTTTAACAATTGACACAAGGAGAGTTTAACATGTGTTTATTGAGAACACAAATATGATATTTACCAACTAAAAGACCTTACTCTAACACTGGCAAATGTTAAGTAATTTACAAGGACAATCACACACAGTACCTTCTGGGTCCTTGCTCTACCACCTGGATGACTTCACTCTGTCTCCTGAGGCTCGCCCGATGACCTCCAGCCTCACACTGCCTCCAGCACTCTCTTCTCTAACTCCCCTTCACGGGCATATATACACTGCCCCAACACTGCCACACCCTCTATCAGCTGAGAAAGAAGGGGGGGGGGGAGTTGCTGTTGCTAACCTACACTGAGGATGTTTGTTTGATGAAGATGTTTGACAGCCACCATACACCTCTTCAAGGATGGAAATTATTAATTACGGAGGATGCAAGACGTTTTTCTCACCCGAATGTTTACACAGCCAACACTCCCAACAACAACAAGAGGTTGTTGATGATGTAACCCCCTTGTTGTTCAACGTTCTGATGCATAAACTTATTAAAGATCTTCCAACTAATAATGAAGACACTGTCATTTGTTATGCTGATGATATATGTTTACAGGCTGCCTCCCAGCCTAGAATGCAAGTTCTGCTCGACGCTTTTGCTACTAGAGCTGAGGAATGTGGCCTCCTTATCTCTGTACAGAAAACTCTTGCCCTCATTCCATGTGGTATTCCACCACCCAATTATCATATAGATGGGCGAGCACTTGAGAACTGCGAGTCTTACAGATACCTTGGTGTCCCCATTAACGACCCTGGGTACCTTTCTTCTCTCAAGAGGAGACTTTGGGAGAGATTAAAGCCCTTGCGGGTCCTTGTTGGTGTCAATCATGGACTTCACGTGAGACTTGCTAGAATGTTTTATGTATCATTTATACGCTCTGTGATTGACTACAATGCTCTACATCTCACACTGCATACTGACAAAGAGCTGAAATCTCTTGAAACCTTGCAAAATGAAGCTATGCGTCTTATCCTTGGGGCTCCAAAGTCCACGAGAATAGTTAATATGAGAGCAGAGTTAAAATTACCCACCATAAGTGAGAGAATTTTGTCTATTAGCACAGTTTTCGGCGTGAAGGCATTGAGTAGATCTAGACAACACATGAAGTTTCAAGCTAAACTTTCTAATATTCTACACTCACCTGAGGTCTATAGAAGGAGAACGAAATCTGATTATGTATTTTGGTAGTAGGTACAAGGTACAAGGTAGCCAACTCCATCAAAATATTAAGTATGTATCCAACTCAATTGATGATTAATCATCCAATTACTCCATGGGATAACTGGGATCTATCAGTTGATTTTGTAAATGCGCCTAAGAAAGATAGTGTGTACTCTACATTATTAAAACAGTTAACACTGAAAAGCATCACTGAAAGTATTCAGAGTATGGGTAACGATGTGTATCAGTGCTATACCGACGGTTCTGTAGAAGAAGGTGGACGATGTACCGGATGTGCATGCAATATATTTGAACAATCTTCTCTCGTACATACAGCAATGAAGCGCGTCAATGACTGGGCAAGTACAACTCAAACCGAACTTGCAGGCATATACCTTGCCACTGAATTTTAAAAGACAAAGGCAGTGGACTTATATACTGTGACTCGCAGAGTGCACTCCTGGCATTGAACACACATAGTAGTGACACCCAGAAAATAGTCAGTGATATTCGAATGAATGTTTTAGCTGCTAAAGAAAACATATTTGAAATTAAATTCCTATGGATACCATCACATGTTGGCATCTCAAGGCATGACACTGTTGATATGCTTGCAAAGACAGCCTGTAGAAAACCAGTGGTATAAATTAATATGGGTGTTTCATTAGCAGTGATAAAGAGAATACTTAAACAAATATCTAATGAAGATCTCACCGACCTAACAAATTCGCAAAGACCTGAAAGTTGTAGCATTAAATATTATGATAGATATCGTGAGGAGACATTCACATATGGGACTAATAGAACAAGAACCCGGCAATGTGATGTTATAGTGGCCAGAATACGCCTGGGATATAGACGTATCTGGCAGCTTTCTCAAAACCCAAATGTCGAGTACACAATGTGTCAACTTTGTGAAAGAGAAAACATGCACTCTCTTGAACATTATATTGTAGAATGTCCCATACTGACTGACTTTCGCCCTCCTGGGCTAAGGTATGCTGAACTCTGTAATTACTATATGAGTACTGGAACACTTGATGATATATTGAACTTGTACCCAAGATTGACCATGTAATGTATCAATTATACATTGTATGTATGTGATGTAACTATATAACCTGAACTTGTAAAAGCTCCTTAATCACCTTCTGTGATTAAGTGCTTAATTGCACACTAGTTTCTTTATCAGCTATCTCACCCTGTTAGAATAAATGAGACAAATGTATGTGAATGCATGTGTGTGTGTATATATATGTATGAATATAAGTATATGTACGTATATGTGTGTGTGTATGTATATGTATGTGTATAAAGTATATATGGATGCTGATCAGAATTACATTTCACTTTTGTAAATGCACATTAATGACACTATGTAAAAGACACATCTAACACTTTATGTAGGACATACGTAAATCTGTGTATCTATGTATTTACGTATGTAGGTTAGCTTAGCATTTTAAAAGCACCGAATCACCTTTTGTGGTTGATTGTTCAATAAACCCTTGAACTATATGTTTAACACTTCTCTAATCCTGTCCATGGAGGACAGAAGAAAATGTATATATGCTGGTTAGCATTGTAAATGTGTGGCCACGTCTGTGGTAGAAAATAATAATAATAAAGAAAAACATCAAGAGGTAGATTCCTGGGTGTTTACACATAAGGATCCGGGGTCTAATTCCATTACAATGTTTGACAAGAAGATCAAGAAATATCACCTACTTGAAACTAGCTGGCTAAGACTACCCCAGGTTTTTTTAATTAACTTTGCAAGATGATCTAGAGGTCATTTGGGCTGACCTCTTGGAGAAGGGTTCCCTGGGTGTGGGCTCTAGGGGGGGGGGGCGATTCACTGGTGGTACAGCTCCCTCTCCCCGGAGATAAGAAAAAATGGGGTGTATGATAATTAAGCCCAACTTTCTCTTATCCTAACTCATCCAAAATCCCATAACTACACCCCAAAAAATGCCATTGATATATATTGATAAAAGAAGTAAACTAAATGAATACAATGCAAAGTACATTATACAGTTTCATTTCAGCAAGAACAACGCACAAATGTACAATGATAGGAATAAAAGTACAAAGAAAATAAGTGTTGGAAAAAATTACAAGTAATGAAACAATTAGAATCGATACAATTTCGAGGAACATAATATTAAATTAACATAATATTATCATTCGGTAATAAAGTATATTAATGAAACAAAAGACAAATCCCGACTGCACACAAGGCAGACCAACGAGTCCTCCTCACAAGGACAAAAGAACAAAACCCACAAAAAATGGCTTACAACTAACGTGATATAAAAATATAATATATGATATTCCAACTCAAACATTAAAATATTAGTAATTACAAATAACAGTATACCAAAGTGGGACATACCCAAACATCTGCTGGGTACTGCATGACCCACAGCTAATCTTATTAGTTATACAAATTATAAAACACGGTGGAAACACAAAGATAATCCACATGAAAAATCCTTCAACAGAAACTTAAGTTTAGAGAATAACTGTTGGCCGGTCCATATACTGGCCAAGACCATGCCAGGGACAATCTCCATGCACTCTGTACATACTGAATAGTAAGAATACTCCTTACTACAAAAAGGAAAACTTGCTTAAAATTACAACACTTATTGACATAAAGACATGCAACCATTAAAATTATGTACCCATACACTGGTACAAAACAGAGGTCCTGGCCACTCATCACCAGGACAGACTTATTACACAGGAACATACATGAAACAAAATAATAATGAAATTCTAAATAAAGTTTGTGCTAGAGATCCAAATCCTCTAGCTAAGATCACTGTCTAGGACCTTCTGCTTCTTGGCCCAGTTACTTTATATCCACATAAATGTTACACGTTTAAATCGGTTTGAAGTATTCATTCGACACTGTTAATAAGTCATTTCTGTTAACCAGCTGTTGTTTGTTTAAGATTCGCTACTTTGAACAAAAAGTTCCTAGTAGCACGGGCTATGGTGAGCCCGTAGTGCCTCGTGTTAACCAGCTTATATAAACCTTGTCACGAAATGTTCATGTTGATATACGCGTTTTCTATCATGCATCCGTTGTACTCTCGCATGGTGACCCGATGATGGTGACCCGATGATGGTGACCCGATGTTGGTGACCCGATGTTGGTGACCTGATGTTGGTGACCCGATGTTGGTGACCCGATGTTGGTGACCCGATGATGGTGACCTGATGTTGGTGACCCGATGATGGTGACCCTATGATGGTGTCCCGATGATGGTGACCCGATGTTGGTGACCCGATGTTGGAGACTTGATGTTGGTCCAGCGTCTGCCCGTCGATGATGGCTGCATATACCCTGAGATCTTCCTGCAACAGCTCTGGGGTACGTCTAGTGACAGAGCGAGTCTACTGGTGACAGACTCCTCGTCAAGCTGCCCAACTGCTGGAAGGAGGTGGTGTGGAGAGCAGCGGCCGGGGACTTGGCCGGTCACAGGTGCATGACGATGGGAGAGATGCATGCAAGCACATCTCACAGCCAGCTGCTTGCAGCCGACGGTCGATGAGTGACAGCAGGGCAGAGAGGGTGACGTCAACCATGCAGTTGGGTAGCCTGACGAGGAGTCTGTCACCAGTAGACAAGCTCTGTCACCAGTAGACTTGCTCTGTCACCAGTAGACAAGCTCTGTCACCAGAAGGTAGTGGAATACCACATGGAATGAGGGCACGAGTTTTCTGTACAGAGATAAGGAGGCCACATTCCTCAGCTCTAGTAGCAAAAGCATCGAGCAGAACTTGCATTCTAGGCTCGGAGGCAGCCTGTAAACATATATCATCAGCATAACAAATGACAGTGTCTTCATTATTATTTGGAAGATCTTTAATAAGCTTATGCATCAGAACGTTCAACAACAAGGGTTTACAACATCATCAACAACCTCTTGTTGTTGTTGTTGGGAGTGTTGACTGTATAAACATTCGGGTGAGAAAAACGTCTTGCATAATTTCTTGCGTAATTAATAATTTCCATCCTTGAAGAGGTGTATGGTGGCTGTCAAACATCTTAATTGAAAATTTTCGAGTGTTTGTGCACGTGTGGGCAGCCTCAATGTAGGTTAGCAACAGCAACTCCCCCCCCCCTTCTTTCTCAGCTGATAGAGGGTGTGGCAGTGTTGGGGCAGTGTATATATGCCCCTGAAGGGGAGTTAGAGAAGAGAGTGCCGGAGTGCCGGAGGCAGTGTGAGGCTGGAGGTCATCAGGCGAGCCTCAGGAGACAGAGTGAAGTCATCCAGGTGGTAGAGCAAGGACCCAGAAGGTACTGTGTGTGATTGTCCTTGTAAATTACTTAACATTTGCCAGTGTTAGAGTAAGGTCTTTTAGTTGGTGAATATCATATTTGTGTTCTCAATAAACACATGTTAAACTCTCCTTGTGTCAATTTATGGAACCTCTTATCCTCTGTGTATAGTTGTTAACAACCGGCCCGTAATTAATGACAGTTAAAGAAAGAGGACTCTCCAAGTGAAGCAATGTTTCTTGCCTCATTGCTTGATATAGCTACAGGACAGGCAGGATGGTGGCAGCATAGTTAATTAGTTTGTTCCCTGTGTTTAGCATTTCGTTGGAGGGGAACCTTTGGTTCCGGTGTAACCATCAGTGGTACACCATATGTCAGTTCACATTACGTTAAATATAAATACAGTGTTCAATAACAAAGTGTTTCCAAGTGCAACCAGTAGGAAATGTTACTCAGTATATATATTTAGTATTCATCAGCCTACTCTCGCTACTCCTACGTATTCTCTCTCCTCCTGCTCCTTCCTACTCCTCAATATCCCCCTCCTCTCCTCCTGCTGCCTCCAACCTTCCCATGCGCCTCTCGTTTTCTGTTGCCCCATGTTACGGACCCGGATCCAGCGTCCGAGCCTGGAGCAGTGACGACCACGCCATCTGTGGGTCGGCTCCCGAAACCCCCTCCAAATGGACGACGACACCTGGTGAGGACGAGGCGTACTGGCTACGAGGGCCAGTTTCCAGTCCTGTTCAGCTCACAATACAGCCGCCGCTGACCTCTGGTGAGGTGGTGCTCAGACAACAACGCCATCTATGGAGTGGATAGGTGGGCGTTTGTGTCTGAGCCTGTAAGTGAGGTGCTTTTGTGTGTCCCTGTTATTGATGACGTGTCTGCTTACAGAGTCGACCTGGGACTGCTGTAGGGGAAGTTGAGTCAGTCTACCCAAGGCAGCCGTCTTGACACCAAGTGTTTTGCTGCAGCAGCTGTGAGTCGCCTCCCGGATGAACACTGTGGTGTTACCCTGCCAGTGAAGTGGCAGTTGAAGGATTGTCGTACCCGGGACCGACTGGTGGAGACGATTGACCACTGGGGTATTGTGGACAGGAGAGTGATCTGTGGTATCACACGAGGCTCCTGACTAGGGCGCTACCCTAGTATCGCTCGTGGAGTGGCCTGACCAGCGTTGCTGTTCCGGAACCTGCCAGTTGTCTGCTGGACTTGTGGTTGACGACCTCCACGGCGGTGCCCCCAGTGGAACTGTTTTGGCTGACCTGTGGCCGGGGTAGACTCAGCTTGTCGAAGGATTCGTCGAGAGACCACGAGAGCTTGGCACCGAGAGGATCCAGAGTCTTCAGGAGAAGACGACAGTGTAAATAATTCCCCTGTGCAGTGTTAATACCCCTTCCCCCGTGTAATCTTTTATATATTATTTATTGGTGATGGTAATAATTATAGTATTAAGTTCTTGACTTTATTTCCCTTCCCCTTTAAGTTACTTGCGTTACGGATCTCATCCCTTGAAAGCCACTACTGGCTTGGGGCCGGATACCCTTCCTCTAACAACATCAGAGTAAGAACCCAGTTGCGACCCGAGAGGGCCGTAACACCCCACAGACGAGATCCCCCTCCCCGTCCACGTTTTACAAACCTTTCCACCTCCTCATATATTCCTTTCCTTCATCTCTCCTTCCTTATTTCTTCCTCCCTTCCTTTGCTTTACTTCTCACCATCAAATGTAGGGATAGATTGAATATATTTGTTACACTCCTCCTTCCCCGCAAAAGTAAGCAGGGAACAGCTCCTGCGGCATAATGACAGAAGGATTATGGGTAATAAGAGCACAGTCTAGAGATGTCGAGTAAGGGGAACCAATCACAGCCCAGGAAGTAAGGGAAGCTATGAAAAAGGGTAAAAGTACAGCACCTGGTGAGGATGGCGTCACCTACGACATACTCAATGCACTGTGTGAAGTGTCTGGGACTCCACTACTCCACCTGTTTAACAAGTCATTCCTAAGTGGAGTGTTGCCCACACAATGGAAACCACGCAATAATTGTTCCCATACCGAAGCCTAATGATCCTGGTAATTACAGACCTATCAGCCTCGTGTCATGCACTTGCAAGATGCTTGAAATGATCATTTAAAACAGACTGTTGCACAAAATAGGCAGGTTAGGGGAGGGGGTCAATGGATTTGTTAAAGGACGGAGCACAGCAAATTGTATAGTTAATTACTTGGCTAATGACACGGCTAGGTACTCTGTATTTGTTGACATCAAAGGAGCTTTCGACAAAGCACAGGGGATTGCGATCCTGGACGAGCTTGCATGCATGGGTGTCAAGGGGAGACTCATGAAATGGGTTGAAGACTACCTCACAGGAAGGAACGCCAAGATCTGCTTCAGTGGAGCAGTCTCCAGAACAATGAGTATGGAACTCGGGACCCTCCCCCCCCCCCCGGGGAAGGGTTTTAAGCTCCACAATATTCAACATACTTATGAACGCCATTGCAAATATTGCATTTCCGGAAGGAAGACAACAAGTGGGATATGCAGATGTTGTCCTAATACAAGCTCCCACCTTGGGAAAAATCAAGCAGTCCCTTGAACTCCTCGGAAGGAAATGTATTGAGCTCGGTTTCACTCTCTCCACAAACAAGACAAAGACATACTCTCATCACAAGCGGGGAGAAAATGAAGAACTACAAATTAATGGTGTAACACTTGAATGGGTTGACCACTATCGGTACCTTGGCGTCACTGTCGGCTCTAACAAGGGGAAGAAAGAGGAACTCAACAAATTCATAGGGACATGCAAAAGTCGACTCAGGGCATTGAAAGCTATGACCTGGAATGGGCGTGAGGCCTCTATTTCCGTCCTTAAAAGGATGTACACAGCCTATGTGCGCTCAGTCATAGACTATGCCGCACCAGTTCTGTGCACCTACTCCCAAAGCGATATGAAAAAACTTGAAAGCATACAAAATAAAACCATGACAATCATTCTTGGAGTTCCAAGAACTGCCAAAACGTCTAATCTACGAAAGGAGTTGTGTCTTCCCAGTGTTAAAAGCCGAATTCAGGAACTGAATGCTAAGCTTGCAATTAAGATAGCCAGAGATCCCCATTACAATGATATTGCTAAGAAAAAAACTGAGTTCTGTGCTACTTTCAGGGGATAACAGAAGCAAAAAATAGCATCACAGATCAGTCTGCTACCTCAAAGAGCTTCACCTGCTTGAGCAAGCCCGTGAGCTCCTGCCTGTAGAGAGGTTACGTCCCTGGGAGGATGACTCATGCAGGACCATCATTAATGAAATGACATTGAAAAAGTCCATCATGATAGTTCAAGAAATGAGGCACAATTATCTCGAGGAAATCTATAAAGAAGCTGGAAATGAGTTAGATCAAATCTACACTGATGGGTCATCAAACCCTGTCAATGCCAGGGGTGGTGCAGCATACACTGTAATTAGGAATAATGCCTTACAACTCAGAAATGAAGGAAAAGCACGTATTAAGAACTATGCCTCTTCAACACAAGCAGAGCTAACTGCCATTGTTATGGCGTTAAGATTCCTTGAACGAAGCACTAATGGTGCAGTGATCTGCACTGATTCTAAAGCAGCGCTACAAAGCCTTACTAAAAATCAGGCAGAAATTCTTGTGATAGTCGCTGAGATCAAGAGAGCGGTGAGAGTACTAACCAATCAGGGAAGAGTCGTCAAATTTCTGTGGATCCCCTCCCATGTTGGAATATGTGGGAATGAACGAGCAGATGTGCTGGCTGCTGAAGGCGCTGAAGGAGACCATATTGAATACTTCATACCCAAGACTCTACTACAAATTAGAGGTATCGTTAGGCAACATCACCGCGACAAGGTTACTGAGGAAAGAAGGTTAGAACAAATCAGCGAATCTGAACGCTGGTACAACATGGTTGCAACTGGCAATCCCAGTCATTATGGCCGAAGAGGCGGTGGCCGTGGGAGAGAATCAGTAATAGCTAGAATCCGTCTTGGATCCAAATATCCATGGTGATTCCGGATGGAAACAACAGTTGAGCAGCGGAGCTGCAGAATCTGTGGTGAGAGTGACGGACACCGCCTTGACCACTACCTGAGAGAACGTGGACATCTAAGAGTCATTAGAAATATGTGTAGAGTAATAAACCCCACATTGTTTGAGTTTGGAAAACACAATTTGTCATATATTGATACTGTTCTTAAAAGATTCCCCCATTTTGCACCCGCAAGATAATGTAAGATTTTATGAGTTGACAAATGTTAATCTTTTTATTTGATAAGCTGTTCACTTGAGACAGTTAAGCAAGTCCCAGCTGTGTCTGGGTACAAGTGACAGGATGAACAACCCAGCGGGTTTTCTTCCTATTGGGGAGTGTTGTACATGCTGCTATGGCGGTGTGTCCACTCACAGGATGAGTGGCGCTGCTCAATTAACTCGCCCCTCGGGGCAAAATTAAAAAAGAAAATAAAAAAAATGTGGATATGACAGAGCCCAAAAGGCTTTATTACACATACACGTGCTAACAGGGAGGGCATGAAGAGTTTTACATAGTTCCTAGTAGTTACTGATTGTTACGTACTGATGGGTAAGAACTAGTCAACTGAAGGTGGAGAAAGTGAGCCAAAATGTGGACACAATAAGAACTGTAATTAGGAAAAAACACAAGCCCTTGCTAGCACTGTTGCCACCTCATCTATAATGTCATGCTGTGATCAGCTGACTCTGTCATGCGTCAGCTAGTGTACCCTCAACACACAGTCAGCATATTAATCTTGGCTGTAGTGACTCCCTTGCTCGCCTGCACTGTGTCGCACCTGCCCACTCACTCACTCACTCACTCTCTTGAGGTTATCTTGAGATGATTTCGGGGCTTAGCGTCCCCGCGGCCCGGTTCTCGACCAGGCCTCCTTTTTTTTTAAACATCCCCAGGAAGCATTCCGTAACAGCTGTCTAACTCCCAGTTACCTATATACTGCTAGGTAACAGGGGCATCAGGGTGAATAAAACATTTTGCCCATTTGTCTCCGCCTGCACCGGGGATCGAACCCGGAAACTCAGGACTACGAATCCGAAGCGTTGTCCACCCAGCTGTCAGGCACTCACTCACTCTTACGAGTTATTACCCATACAAGTAGCAGCATTAGACCTGTTGTCAAGTCACTCGCTCATCACTATCTGTGCTGCAAATATCAACATGACTGCAACACATATATGTGTTAAAGGTTTGTGCAGCTATGAATCAAATCACTCAGAGTATTTGTAACACCCGAGGAGGAGGAGGAGACCACAGGTCGCTAAGGCGAGGCAACTCGCCCTTCTCTTATCAATACATTTCTGGAAGGTATTGTTGGTCAAACAAAGCGGGTCTGAGCCAGTCTCACTGGTCAGTATAATTTCCTTGGAGGCAAGAATCATTTTCCTTCTGTGGTTATTTGAGGGTTGGTTGTTTAGGGCGCCCAGAGGTCTTAACTCCCTGGAGGATGAAGGGCCACTCAGGGAGAGGTCAGAGGTCAGCTCCCAGATTAATCAAATCTTTGATCAAGTATCGAGATAAGATAAAATATTTATGTTAGTAAACAAGAAAGGTTGGGAGTGAGTGGTTGCGGCCGGCACCGGTGTGGAGGGGCACGCATCTGTACTCACCTAGTTGTGCTTGCGGGGAGTTGAGCTCTGGCTCTTTGGTCCCGCCTCTCAACCGTCAATCAACTGGTGTACAGGTTCCTGAGCCTACTGGGCTCTTATCATATCTACACTTGAAACTGTGTATGGAGTCAGCCTCCACCACATCACTGCCTAATGAATTCCACCTGTTAACTACTCTGACACTGAACAAGTTCTTTCTAATGTCTTCGGTACCTCAACACTCCCACATGTGGTACCCCAACACTCCCACATGTGGTACACCAACACTCCCACATGTGGTACTCCAACACTCCCACATGTGGTACCCCAACACTCCCACATGTGGTACCCCTACACTCCCACATGTGGTACTCCAACACTCCCACATGTGGTACCCCAACACTCCCACATGTGGTACCCCAACACTCCCACATGTGGTACTCCAACACTCCCACATGTGGTACCTCAACACTCCCACATGTGGTACCCCAACACTCCCACATGTGGTACTCCAACACTCCCACATGTGGTACCCCAACACTCCCACATGTGGTACCCCTACACTCCCACATGTGGTACCTCAACACTCCCACATGTGGTACCCCAACACTCCCACATGTGGTACGCCAACACTCCCACATGTGGTACCCCAACACTCCCACATGTGGTACCCCAACACTCCCACATGTGGTACCCCAACACTCCCACATGTGGTACACCAACACTCCCACATGTGGTACACCAACACTCCCACATGTGGTACCCCAACACTCCCACATGTGGTACTCCAACACTCCCACATGTGGTACCCCAACACTCCCACATGTGGTACCCCAACACTCCCACATGTGGTACCCCAACACTCCCACATGTGGTACACCAACACTCCCACATGTGGTACCTCAACACTCCCACATGTGGTACCCCAACACTCCCACATGTGGTACCCCAACACTCCCACATGTGGTACCCCAACACTCCCACATGTGCTACCCCAACACTCCCACATGTGGTACCCCAACACTCCCACATTTGGTACCCCAACACTCCCACATGTGGTACTCCAACACTCCCACATGTGGTACCCCAACACTCCCACATGTGGTACTCCAACACTGCCACATGTGGTACCCCAACACTCCCACATGTGGTACCCCAACACTCCCACATGTGGTACCCCAACACTCCCACATGTGGTACCCTAACACTCCCACATGTGGTACCCCAACACTCCCACATGTGGTACCCCAACACTCCCACATGTGGTACCCTAACACTCCCACATGTGGTACCCCAACACTCCCACATGTGGTACCCCAACACTCCCACATGTGGTACCCCAACACTCCCACATGTGGTACCCCAACACTCCCACATGTGCTACCCCAACACTCCCACATGTGGTACCCCAACACTCCCACATGTGGTACCCCAACACTCCCACATGTGGTACCCCAACACTCCCACATGTGGTACCCCAACACTCCCACATGTGGTACCCCAACACTCCCACATGTGGTACCCCAACACTCCCACATGTGGTACCCCAACACTCCCACATGTGGTACCCCAACACTCCCACATGTGGTACCCCAACACTCCCACATGTGGTACCCCAACACTCCCACATGTGGTACCCTAACACTCCCACATGTGGTACCCCAACACTCCCACATGTGGTACCCCAACACTCCCACATGTGGTACCCTAACACTCCCACATGTGGTACCCCAACACTCCCACATGTGGTACCCCAACACTCCCACATGTGGTACCCCAACACTCCCACATGTGGTACCCCAACACTCCCACATGTGCTACCCCAACACTCCCACATGTGGTACCCCAACACTCCCACATGTGGTACCCCAACACTCCCACATGTGCTACCCCAACACTCCCACATGTGGTACCCCAACACTCCCACATGTGGTACCCCAACACTCCCACATGTGGTACCCCAACACTCCCACATGTGGTACCCCAACACTCCCACATGTGGTACCCCAACACTCCCACATGTGGTACCCCAACACTCCCACATGTGGTACCCCAACACTCCCACATGTGGTACCCCCAACACTCCCACATGTGGTACCCCAACACTCCCACATGTGCTACCCCAACACTCCCACATGTGGTACCCCAACACTCCCACATGTGGTACCCCCAACACTCCCACATGTGGTACCCCAACACTCCCACATGTGGTACCCCAACACTCCCACATGTGGTACCCTACCACCAAACACCGGATAAATACATCACACAAAAAATATCCAGTCTGCCGTCAGCACATATGAGAGCAACTTGGAGCACTTGGACGGTGGCGGCGGCGGCGGAGGAGGTCCCGCCCCTCGGTAGCTCCATATATAAATATAATCCCCATTATAAAACCCGCAGCGGAGGGATGGGGCGACCCACCCTCCCTGGTTTACGGACTGGCTAGACCAGATTAGAAGCCTCCAGGGGGCAGCATTGGTACCCCCTCCCCCCCCCCATCCCCACCGACCAGGGGTGTGGGATGGTCTTCCAGGACCTGCCAACTGGCGGTGGGCGCCTGCCCCCGGGCACGGGCACCATCACCACCAGTATACCCAGACGTGATCAACACGTGACCTGATTTCTAATTTGCTCTTAGAAGAACTGGTAATGGTTTGGCGCTTTCCCCTGTTGCCCCCTTCCCTTCTTACAAGAGCGCCTGGAACTGGTAATGGTGGTGTTGCTACCTGTAACCACTACTACTACCACAACCACTACTACTATGGCGCTACAAGCACTTTTTTATTATTATTATTTTCTACCACAGACATGGCCAGACATTTACAATGCTAACCAGCATATATATATTTTCTTCTATCCACCATGGACAGGGTTAGAGATGTGTTAAACAGGGGTTTAACAGGGGTTGATTGTTCAGGGGTTTATTAAGCAATCAACCACAGAAGGTGATTCAATGCTTTTAAAATGCTAAGCTAACCTACATACGTAAATACATAGATACACAGATTTACGTATGTCCTACATAAAGTGTTCGATGTGTCTTTCACATAGTGTCATTAATGTGCATTTACAAAGGTGAAATGTAATTCTGATCAGCTTCCATATATACTTTATACACATACATATGCATACACACACACATATACGTACATATACATACACACACATGCATTCACATACTTTTGTCTCTTTTACGCTGACAGGGTGAGATAGCTGATAAAGAAACTAGTGAGCAATTAAGCACTTAATCACAGAAGGTTATTAAGATGCTTTTACAAGCTCAGGTTATATAGTTACATCACATACATACATTGTATAATTGATACATTACATGGTCAATCTTGGGTACAAGTCCAATATATCATCAAGTGTTCCAGTACTCATATAGTAATTACACAGTTCAGCATACCTTAGCCCAGGAGGGCGAAAGTCAGTCAATATGGGACATTCTACAATATAATGTTCAAGAGAGTGCATGTTTTCTCTTTCACAAAGTTGACACATTGTGTACTCGACATTTGGGTTTTGAGAAAGCTGCCAGATACGTCTATATCCCAGGCGTATTCTGGCCACTATAACATCACATTGCCGGGTTCTTGTTCTATTAGTCCCATATGTGAATTTCTCCTCACGATATCTATCATAATAATTAATGCTAAAACTTTCAGGTTTTTGCGAATTTGTTAGGTCGGTGAGATCTTCATTAGATATTTGTTTAAGTATTCTCTTTGTCACTGCTAATGAAACACCCATATCAGTTTCTACTACTGGTTTTCTACAGGCTGTCTTAGCAAGCATATCAACAGTGTCATGCCTTGAGATGCCAACATGTGATGGTATCCATAGGAATTTAATTTCAAATCTGTTTTCTTTAGCAGCTAAAACATTCATTCGAATATTAATAATGTCGAGTGCACAATATCTTTCTTGGGCGCATTTACAAAATCAACTGATAGATCCCAGTTATCCCATTGAGTAATTGGTTGATTAATCATTAATTGAGTTGGGTACATATTTAATATTTTGATGGAGTTGGCCACCTTGTAGAACCAAAATACATAATCAGATTTCGTTCTTCTTCTATAGACCTCAGGTGAGTGCAGCATATTAGAAAGTTTAGCTTGAAACTTCATGTGTTGTCTAGATGTACTCAATGCCTTCACGCCGAAAACTGTGCTAATAGACAAAATTCTCTCACTTATGGTAGGTAATTTGAACTCTGCTCTCATATTAACTATTCTCGTGGACTTTGGAGCCCCAAGGATGAGACGCATAGCTTCATTTTGCAAGGTTTCAAGAGATTTCAGCTCTTTGTCAGTATACAGTGTGAGATGTAGAGCATTGTACTCAATCACAGAGCGTATAAATGATACATAAAACATTCTAGCAAGTCTCACGTTAAGTCCATGATTGACACCAACAAGGACCCGCAAGGGCTTTAATCTCTTCCAAAGTCTCCTCTTGAGAGAAGAAAGGTACCCAGGGTCGTTAATGGGGACACCAAGGTATCTGTAAGACTCGCAGTTCTCAAGTGCTCGCCCATCTATATGATAATTGGGTGGTGGAATACCACATGGAATGAGGGCACGAGTTTTCTGTACAGAGATAAGGAGGCCACATTCCTCAGCTCTAGTAGCAAAAGCATCGAGCAGAACTTGCATTCTAGGCTCGGTGGCAGCCTGTAAACATATATCATCAGCATAACAAATGACAGTGTCTTCATTATTAGTTGGAAGATCTTTAATAAGTTTATGCATCAGAACGTTGAACAACAAGTTGCTGAGGACCTCTCCTTGTGGAGTTCCCAGTTCAAAGTGTTTGCTCTCTGTGCTTTTAACACCATTAAACAAAACATATGCTGTTCAATTAGACAAATAGCCCTTTATCCATTTCAGTAATTTTCCTTGTATTCCCAGCTCGGCAAGATGTTCCAGTATGATTTCCCTGTTTGCCTTATCAAAAGCTGCTGCTAGGTCGATGAAGACTGCTTAAGGGGAAGCTTCAATATGTGCGAAGTATTCAGCAAAACAGTGTTGTGTACTGAACCCAGGCATAAATCCAAACAGTTGAGGTGACAGGTGCCCCTGTATACGATACATGAGTCGGTTAAGAACAATGCGTTCAAGCACTTTACAAACACACGATGTTAGAGATATGGGTCTATAATTATCTGAGTGTGGTTTGGGGATGGGAACAATGACACTCTATGTCCAAGCATCAGGTAATACTCCTTCACTTAAACTCATTCTGTACAACACTAAAAGTGGATTACATGATACGTGTGAGACTAATCTCAGTAGACTGTAAGTAATACCATCCTCTCCAGGAGCAGTTGATTTTCCCATCTTTAGTGCATGATTTAATTCCCATTCAATTACATCATTAAGGTCCGACACGTTAGTGCCCATTGATCAAGGAGAATGTTTGCTTGTTCTAATGGGCTGTGGTGCAGTGGTTTGGTTGGGCTGCTTCTTGAGATTTTTCGTATCTTTCCCCAAACTTCAACAAGTGTTGAAGTGTTGAAGTTTGGTTTCTCATTTATACTTTGTAGGAGCTCTTCCCAATGTTTATTACGTATAATGTTGCTCATGTCTCTCACCTCTCTATTTGCAACTAGAAATGCATGTAAGTCACCTTGTCCTTTGGTTCGTTTGTATGTATCTCCAAGTTACTTTACTCGTTCATGTTCTTTAACAAATACAATGTCAAGGACCCACTTGGGTGGTGGTAGGTGTTGTCCACTTCTGCTAGGCTTACGGCTTGTTCCCCAACACACACATGTGTCGTAGTAGGTGGTAACTGTATCAACGAGATCTCTGGAGAAGGCTTTCACATTCGTTATTGTTGTTACGAACCCGGATCCAGCGTCCGAGCCCGGAGCAGTGACGACCGCGCCATCTGTGGGTCAGCTCCCGAAACCCCCGCCAAACGGACGACGACACCTGGTGAAGACGGCGTGTACTGGCCTCGAGGGCCAGTTTCCAGTCCCGTTCAGCACTCAACACCGCCGCCGCTGACCTCTGGTGAGGTGGTGCTCAGACTACAACGCCATCTATGGAGTGGATATGTCGGGCGTTTGAGTCTGAGCCTGTAAGTGAGGTGTTTTAGTGTCCCTGTTATTGATGACGTGTCTGCTTACAGAGTCGACCTGGGACTGCTGTGATGGAAGTTGAGTCAGTCTACCCGAGGCAGCCGTCTCCATACCTTGTGCTTTGCTGCAGCAGCTGTGAAGTCGTCCCCCGGAAGAACACTGTGGTGTTACCCTGCCAGTGGAGTGGCAGTAGAAGGATTACCCGGGACCGACTGCTGGAGACGTTTATCCACTGGGGTATTGAGGACAGGAGAGTGATTTGTGATATCACCCGAGGCTCCTGTCTAGGGCGTTACCCTAATATCGCCCGTGGAGTGGCCTGACCAGCCTTGCTGATCCGGAACCTGCCAGCGAACTTGCTGGACGTGTGGTTGACGGCCTCCACGGCGGTGCCCCAGTGGACCTGTGTTTTGGCTGACCTGTGGCCAGGGTAGGCTCAACTTCTCAGAGGATTCGTTGTGAGGCCACGAAGAAGCACCGAGGACTCAGCATCGAGAGTTTTGCTCCAGAGTCTTCAGCAGAAGACATTTTGTGTATTTTCCCCTTGTACAGTGTTAATACCCCTCCCCCTGTGCACTTTTATATATTATTTATTTGGTGATGGGAACAATTATAATCTTAAGGTCTTAACTTTCTTTCCCTTCCCCCTTTAAGTTTCTTGCGTCACGGATCACATCCCTTGAAAGCCACTACTGGCTTGGGGTCGGATATAACTTCCTCTAACAACATCAGAGTAAGAACCCCGTTGCGTCCCGAGAGGGCCGTAACAATTGTGTAATCTTGATACCATTTTGAAATACAAGTAATGAAGTTTTATTTTATTATTATTATATTTACATGCAAAGCATGCTAAGAAATACAATAAATACAATAAAACAAGGTCATGAGAACGAAACATAACACCGGCCTGAAGGGCGCACAATAAGTACAACACACAGCACAACAAACCACAGGCCCCATCACACAGTCTACTCAAACTACGGATACTTATCCGGCCACTCCACTGCCGGGAATCGAACACAATACGCCTCCCAAAGCAACATGGTGTTATCCAGAACAGGTTTACTATGAACCGTACGAGGATCAGGCATCATCTCCGGCACACCCACAACAAAACACCGAGCCCGCGGAACCCAGACGGAAGAAGGGCTCCATGGAACAGGATGCACACGGTCAACAATGTCAAACAGCAAGGGGTTCTCATCAACATACGCCACGCCAGAGGCCAAGATGAGAGGGAGGGGCTTCTTCCCAAAAGGGCTGGGTAATGGGCAGCGCACTGGAAACCTCCTCGGCTGCCTCACAGGGCCTCGTGTCAGCCAAAGGACGTTGCACCTGCAGGGACCCCCCCCACGCCGGGCATCCTTCTTCAGCACCAGCACGAGCCCACAGCTCGCACCAGCACCCTCACCACCCTCGCCCGTAGGAGCGACCACCCCCCACTGCGAAAAACCTTCTGCAGAAGAAAGAACAGAAGGTAAATCATATGCACAAACATTGTCATCAGCAGGCACATGGACGTCAGCAACCACCATCGACGTAGAGCGCGAAGCACCCGAAACCACCACATCATCGCCCGAAGACCCACCGGCGTCGAAATCCTCAACATCAGCCCAGGCAGTAGAAGAACGCCGGGAACGCTTGGGCTCCGGCCGCACATCCTCAGAGCCAGACCCAGAACTACGAGCTTCACAAGCCGTGTGAACCGATAGGTGTCGCAGAACGGCAGCAGCCTCAACCATAGGGGGAACCAGGCCGCACACATCAAGATGCTCCACAGCCACCCCCAGTACCCAGCACAGCCATGACACCTGGCGAAGGCGCAGGGCCAGTTGCAGCAGCAGGAGATGAGGAAGATGAAGACATTGACAACTCGCAGAGACCATCCGAAAGACCCACGAGAGCAGCTGGGACAGCAATAGGAGCAGGAAGATCAGCCGACGACACCGTAACACCCAGAGGAGGGGCCACATCATCCGGAGGATTGCCGGGCGATGCAGGGGGAGCCGCATCAGCCAACAGGATGTCCTCATCCACGCCCCTGCAATCCACCCCAACAGGGAGCGGTGGAAAATCCTCCTCCCGGACCAGGTTTACAGGAGCGACCACAGCCCCAGAGCACCCGGCAGCCTGATGCCCCAACAGGCCACACCAAAAACAAGTATGGGGTTGCCTGGCATAGTATACCCGGACGTAGTACCCCAGAAGCCGGACTGAAGAAGGAATGTCTGACCTCAGGCGCATCCCAAGGGTACGAATGTTCATACGCATACCCTTATACCTCCCCAAGGACAGCATGTTCACCTGCACACTAACGACAGCGCCAAACTGCTGGAAGTAACGCTGGAGTAGGCCCTCGGGAAACTCCAAGGGCACCCCATGCACACTCACATATGTCAGGGCACCACTACGGTCCATAATAGTCACAGAGTCGGCACCACTACGGTCTGTAATGGTCACAGAGCCGGCACCACTACGGTCTGTAATGGTCACAGAGCCGGCACCATCCGGCAGTGACAAGGATCGCCCCTCGTAACGGCGGAGGAACCCACGCTACACCTCCTCCCCCACTAATTTGACAATAACCCAGTGAGCAGTTACCAGCTCAACTCCATAGACGTCATCCACCGGACACGGAGCATGTCACACACGACAAGGTCAACTGCAGGGTAACCAGCACGGCCTGTAAACTCCAAGCCCACGGAGTTCACTCTCACAACAGGGAGAAGAAGGCCTCCCATTGCAAGCATGTTATGTCAACACCAACCAAGCGGCAACTGCAGGGAGGGTGGGGACACCCACACCCCCAGCCGCTCGCCAAACAACCACCAACTACTGGAGGGCTCAGGCAACACGTCTACACCCCACGGAATATTCATTTTCTGTCTCTGATGTCTATTAGGTACATCACACTGTACCTCATAGGAAGCAGAAACTGCATAGTGATCACTAACCAAGTGATTTACCAACGAACATTCCATCCTATCTTGCACAAGGTTTCTACCCATTACATATTCAAGTCTGCCTCCCAATAAATGAGTTTGGGTATCAGTAGTATACACGGTTAATCTGTTGTCATAAACTCATTTTATAAATTTGCATTCATTATCGTTGTTAGTAATGTCTCTCAGTGAAACTCCCATATTAAAATCTCCCATGTATATTGTCCCATGATTGTCTAGATCTGGGAGCAATGTTACATTGAGTTTCTGGCTTCTGACATATACATTGAGGAATGAGAAGTGGCCTGCTGCAGTTTGTACATGAAAGAGATGGTACTGTGTGTGTACATTGTGTGACGTGCTCACAAGAGTGAGCGATAAATCACCTCTGATGTACGTTAATAGGCCTGTGGCATTACTGTTAGTATAGAATGCATACCCTCTAATCTTTGGTGGGGTTTTGTTTATAATGTTGGACGTGTAGGGCTCCCGTATAGCAATTATATCAATGTTGTTAATGGTAACATGTGCAATTAGATCATTCAGTCTTTTGTTGATGCTACGAATGTTCCAACTGAGAAACCTAATGGTCCTTGTGTCAACAGCAGCCATCGTCTTGGTGTTGTTCCTCCGTGGGACTGGTGGTCCCATTGTTGTCCTTGTACCACTTACACAATGTGTTAATTAGTGACTCTACGACGTAAAGAGCCACACCAACCTGGTGTTTGGTGTCGTCAGTAACACCTGGTGATGTCATCAATCTCTCGATCACTGAGGAACTCGAGATGGTCCGTGAGTGAATGTTCTCTGTAAGTTGCATTACAAAAGTACTGACACGCAGAATATTATCATTTTCATTCTCGTACTTGGCTCGAACACGTTCATTAAGGTCATTAATCATTTTAATATATGCTGATGCGGATTGACTTCCTTTTCCAGTTAATGTTTCTGTGTCACTAACACTGCTGTAATCCCTGAGTTGACTGACGATGTGGCCGCCACCGCCTCCGTTGTTGCTCTCATCTCTGCCGCCGCTGCCGTCACCACCACCGCGGGTACCTTTACCAGTGCGGGCCGCGGCTGTGACACAGCAGTGTGGAGGCTGCTGTATCTCTTGTGAAGGAGCCCGACGTAGCGTCTCTATAATTTCGGCCAGTTCTGTTACCTGTGCTTGCAAGGCTGCCAACTGTCCTTCAACTGTTGCCTCAGACTGTTGTTTGTTGTCAGGGGCGTTGCTGGTACTGTCACTGCTATGGGGTGGGTCAACAGTACTAGAGCCGTCATCAGTAAGCACTTGTTGAGTCTCGGGCACTGGCGTCCTTGTGCCAAGGGAGGCTGGCCGTTTGGTACAGTCTGAATGCCAGATGGTGACTCCTTCCGTACCACATCTGAAACACTTCAGCGGCGGTTTAGACAGAGCCACAGTTTCATGTTGTTGCCCTGCTTCTGTTACCATGTTCTTTTGCTCCTGTTCCAGCTTTCTTTGGCCTCTGGTCTTCTTATGCGGACAGTCCTTCAGTGGGTGAGGACCGGAACAGAGAGCACACTTGGGTGTGGGGCACCAGCAGTGCTTAGCTATGTGGCCACTGCCACAGCACTCATAACACTCCACAGGGTTTGGCTGCCACAGCTACCTCCTCCATACCTGCTTCTTCAGGCGACATTAATTGAAGTAACTTCGTATATATATATAAATTGTTACGGACCCAAGTCCAGCGTCGGAGCACGGAGCATTGACGACAACGCCATCTGTGAGTCCGCTCCCGAAACCCACTCCAAATGGACGACGCCATCTAGTGGTGACAGGATAGGCCAGCAATAAGTTTTGGATTCCTGTCATAGTCAGCTCGTGATGTAGCCGCTGCTGACCTCTGGTGAGGTGGCGCTTAGACAGCAACGCCATCTATGGAGTGAAGAGGGGGACGTTTGTGTCTAAGCTAGTAAGTGATGTTTCCTGGTGGCCCCAGGTAGTATCCCCAGTACTGATGACGTGTCTGGTTGCAGAGTCGACCTGGAACTGCAGTGTTGGACGGCGGATCAGTCTACCCAAGGCAGCCAAGGTCTCTTCACCAGTCTGCTTTGAACAAGCTGTGAGCCACCCCCGGACGAACTCTGTTGAGAGTAATAGCCTGCCTGAGGAGTGGCAGTGATGGGAATCGCCTTATCCGGGGTTGGCTGGTGGAGGAGACCACCCACTGGAGTGCTGTATGAGGAGAGTGACCAGTGAGTCACACGAGGTTCCTGGCTAGGGCTCGCAACCCTAAGTATCGGTCGTGGAGTGGCCTATACAGCGGAGCTGATCGGTTGAAGGCCTCCACGATGAAGCATCCAGTGGGACTGTGATTTGGCTGGCCTGTGGCCAGGGTAGATTCGGGGTAGTCAGCGTGGATTCATCGTGGGCCACGGAAGAAGGAACCAGGGCTACCCAGAGTGAGCATCGTTGAGCATCCAGTGTCTTCGGAGGAAGACGCAACTGTATATATTTTTGTGTAGTAATAATCCCCGCATGCGACTGTTATTTATTTATATATGGTGGTGGAAATATATATCAGAAAATTGGAATATTTGTATCCTCTCCCCCTTTAATTTAACTTGCGTTACGGAACACACCCCTTGAAAGCCTCTACTAACTTGGGGCCGGATTCCCAAACTCTACTACCATCAGAGAAGAACCCGGTTACGTCCCAGTAGGGCCGTAACTATATATATTGTGCTCACTACTTTTCCTACCTATAGGCTCAGAGCTGCCTAAGAATGCTGGCTCTAGAGACTCTAACTAATCCTATTCAAGAGTTTTGCCACCCTCGCACACAAGCTCTGCACTCTATTAAGGCACTGCCGGCAAGATTCAATTTGCTTGTTACTGTGAGGGACTCTTTGGCAGGGCACAGTGAGTGAGCATTATTGAGAAGAGATCATATTCAATGTCTGAGGGTGCGGCCTGGCTGCTATGGCGGAGCGCCTGACCCCACACTCTGCTCTGCCCAGAGGCTGAGAACAGACTGCAACAAGCACTGACAGTACTAACACCACTACAAGAAGCACTGTGGCCACGGCCGGTGCCTGCTGAGAACCCTTCACCATCGCTGCTGTTGCTGTTGCTGTTGGTGGTGGTGCTGATGCTGCTGGTGGTGCTGCTGTTGGTGGTGGTGGTGCTGCTGGTGCTGGTGGTGGTGATGCTAGTGCTGGTGCTGCTGGTGGTGATGCTAGTGCTGGTGGTGCTGGTGGTGGTGCTGCTGTTGGTGGTGGTGGTGCGGGTGCTGCTGGTGCTGGTGCTGGTGCTGCTGCTCTTCCCATTTTTGTTTGTTCGTTTTTCTACAACCAAAAAATCATTTCAATTCAATCGACCGTCGCACATCTGCCACAATGTGGACGTACAATGAGCTGGTGACGCCCGTGCGAGCACGTCTTACTAACACCTGTAGGCACGTGAGCATTCGTGCAGCTGCCCCAGACTGTGGTGGTTGAGGCCCCGGCCGCCAGGCGGAGCAGCGCAGGGCTGGCGGAGGCGTCTTAAGGTAATGCTGAAACCCACTAACTTAGCGTTTAAGGCTTCCTTCACCTGACAACCGGTAGCAAGACGGTACAGGCTGGATCTTCTTCATTTTATATTTTCTGGATGTGTAGAGTGACGACTAAGGCCACCACGTGTTGACAACCCCTCAGGTTGTTGGTGCTCGCGTCACCACCTCTGGCGCCGCGGAGGCTGTCTCCTTAACGTCTCGCGTCACCACCTCTGGCGCCGCGGAGGCTGTCTCCTTAACGTCTCGCGTCACCACCTCTGGCGCCGCGGAGGCTGTCTCCTTAACGTCTCGCGTCACCACCTCTGGCGCCGCGGAGGCTGTCTCCTTAACGTCTCGCGTCACCACCCTCTGGTACGCCGCGGAGGCTGTCTCCTTAACGTCTCGCGTCACCCACCTCTGGCGCCGCGGAGGCTGTCTCCTTAACGTCTCGCTCACCAACCTCTGGCGCCGCGGAGGCTGTCTCCTTAACGTCTCGCGTCACCACCCTCTGGCGCCGCGGACGGCTGTCCTCTTAACGTCTCGCGTCACCACCTCTGGGCCCGCGGAGGCTGTCTCCTTAACGTCTCGCGTCACCACTCTGGCGCCGCGGAGGCTGTCTCCTTAACGTCCTCTCGTCACCACCTCTGGCGCCGCGGAGGCTGTCTCTCTTAACGTCTCGGCGTCACCACCTCTGGCGCCGCGGAGGCTGTCTCCTTAACGTCTCGCGTCACCCACCCCTGGCGCCGCGGAGGCTGTCTTCCTTAACGTCTCGCGTCACCACCCCTGGCGCCGCGGAGGCTGTCTCCTTAACGTCTCGCGTCACCACCTCTGGCGCCGCGGAGGCTGTCCTCCTTAACGTCTCGCGTCACCACCTCTGCGCCGCGGAGGCTGTCTCCTTAACGTCTCGCGTCACCACCCCTGGCGCCGCGGAGGCTGTCCTTCCTTAACGTCTCGCGTCGGAGCTAAGCCCGACACCCCTGGCGCCGCGGAGGCTGTCTCCTTAACGTCTCGCGTCACCCACCCCTGGCGCCGCGGAGGCTGTCTCCTTAACGTCTCGCGTCACCACCCCTGGCGCCGCGGAGGCTGTCTCCTTAACGTCCTCGCGTCACCACCCTGGCGCCGCGGAGGCTGTCCTCCTTAACGTCTCGCGTCACCACCCCTGGCGCCGCGGAGGCTGTCTCCTTAACGTCTCGCGTCACCACCCCTGGCGCCGCGGAGGCTGTCTCCTTAACGTCTCGCGTCACCACCCCTGGCGCCGCGGAGGCTGTCTCCTTAACGTCTCGCGTCACCACCCCTGGCGCCGCGGAGGCTGTCTCCTTAACGTCTCGCGTCACCACCCCTGGCGCCGCGGAGGCTGTCTCCTTAAACGTCTCGCGTCACCACCTCTGGCGCCGCGGAGGCTGTCTCCTTAACGTCTCGCGTCACCACCCCTGGCGCCGCGGAGGCTGTCTCCTTAACGTCTCGCGTCACCACCCCTGGCGCCGCGGGAGGCTGTCTCCTTAACGTCTCGCGTCACCACCCCTGGCGCCGCGGAGGCTGTCTCCTTAACGTCTCGCGTCACCACCCCTGGCGCCGCGGAGGCTGTCTCCTTAACGTCTCGCGTCACCACCCTGGCGCCGCGGAGGCTGTCTCCTTAACGTCTCGCGTCACCACCTCTGGCGCCGCGGAGGCTGTCTCCTTAACGTCTCGCGTCACCACCCCTGGCGCCGCGGAGGCTGTCTCCTTAACGTCTCGCGTCACCACCCCTGGCGCCGCGGAGGCTGTCTCCTTAACGTCTCGCGTCACCACCCCTGGCGCCGCGGAGGCTGTCTCCTTAACGTCTCGCGTCACCACCTCTGGCGCCGCGGAGGCTGTCTCCTTAACGTCTCGCGTCACCACCTCTGGCGCCGCGGAGGCTGTCTCCTTAACGTCTCGCGTCACCACCCCTGGCGCCGCGGAGGCTGTCTCCTTAACGTCTCGCGTCACCACCTCTGGCGCCGCGGAGGCTGTCTCCTTAACGTCTCGCGTCACCACCCCTGGCGCCGCGGAGGCTGTCTCCTTAACGTCTCGCGTCACCACCCCTGGCGCCGCGGAGGCTGTCTCCTTAACGTCTCGCGTCACCACCTCTGGCGCCGCGGAGGCTGTCTCCTTAACGTCTCGCGTCACCACCTCTGGCGCCGCGGAGGCTGTCTCCTTAACGTCTCGCGTCACCACCCCTGGCGCCGCGGAGGCTGTCTCCTTAACGTCTCGCGTCACCACCCCTGGCGCCGCGGAGGCTGTCTCCTTAACGTCTCGCGTCACCACCTCTGGCGCCGCGGAGGCTGTCTCCTTAACGTCTCGCGTCACCACCTCTGGCGCCGCGGAGGCTGTCTCCTTAACGTCTCGCGTCACCACCCTCTGGCGCCGCGGAGGCTGTCTCCTTAACGTCTCGCGTCACCACCTCTGGCGCCGCGGAGGCTGTCTCCTTAACGTCTCGCGTCACCACCTCCTGGCGCCGCGGAGGCTGTCTCCTTAACGTCTCGCGTCACCACCTCTGGCGCCGCGGAGGCTGTCTCCTTAACGTCTCGCGTCACCACCCCTGGCGCCGCGGAGGCTGTCTCCTTAACGTCTCGCGTCACCACCTCTGGCGCCGCGGAGGCTGTCTCCTTAACGTCTCGCGTCACCACCCCTGGCGCCGCGGAGGCTGTCTCCTTAACGTCTCGCGTCACCACCCCTGGCGCCGCGGAGGCTGTCTCCTTAACGTCTCGCGTCACCACCCCTGGCGCCGCGGAGGCTGTCTCCTTAACGTCTCGCGTCACCACCCCTGGCGCCGCGGAGGCTGTCTCCTTAACGTCTCGCGTCACCACCCCTGGCGCCGCGGAGGCTGTCTCCTTAACGTCTCGCGTCACCACCCCTGGCGCCGCGGAGGCTGTCTCCTTAACGTCTCGCGTCACCACCTCTGGCGCCGCGGAGGCTGTCTCCTTAACGTCTCGCGTCACCACCTCTGGCGCCGCGGAGGCTGTCTCCTTAACGTCTCGCGTCACCACCTCTGGCGCCGCGGAGGCTGTCTCCTTAACGTCTCGCGTCACCACCCTCTGGCGCCGCGGAGGCTGTCTCCTTAACGTCTCGCGTCACCACCTCTGGCGCCGCGGAGGCTGTCTCCTTAACGTCTCGCGTCACCACCTCTGGCGCCGCGGAGGCTGTCTCCTTAACGTCTCGCGTCACCACCCTCTGGCGCCGCGGAGGCTGTCTCCTTAACGTCTCGCGTCACCACCTCTGGCGCCGCGGAGGCTGTCTCCTTAACGTCTCGCGTCACCACCTCTGGCGCCGCGGAGGCTGTCTCCTTAACGTCTCGCGTCACCACCTCTGGCGCCGCGGAGGCTGTCTCCTTAACGTCTCGCGTCACCACCCTCTGGCGCCGCGGAGGCTGTCTCCTTAACGTCTCGCGTCACCACCTCTGGCGCCGCGGAGGCTGTCCCTCCTTAACGCTCGCGTCCCCCAACTCTGGAGCCGCTGATGCTGTCTCCTTCGTCTCGCGTTCCCCAACCAACTCTGGCGCCGCGGAGGCTGTCCTCCTTAACTTCTCGCGTCACCACCTCTGGCGCCGCGGGAGGCATGTATCCTTAAGCGTCTCGCGTCCCACCTCTGGCGCCGCGAGGCTGTTCCCTCCCTTAACGTCTCGCGTCACCACCTCTGGCGCCGCGAAGGCTGCTCCTCCTTAAACGTCTCGCGTCACCCTGTTGGCGCCGCGGAAGGCTGTCCCTCCTTTAACGTCTCGCGTCACCACCTCTGGCGCCGCGGAGGCTGTCTCCTTAACGTCTCGCGTCACCACCTCTGGCGCCGCGGAGGCTGTCTCCTTAACGTCTCGCGTCACCACCTCTGGCGCCGCGGAGGCTGTCTCCTTAACGTCTCGCGTCACCACCCCTGGCGCCGCGGAGGCTGTCTCCTTAACGTCCTCGCGTCACCACCCTCTGGCGCCGCGGAGGCTGTCTCCTTAACGTCTCGCGTCACCACCCCTGGCGCCGCGGAGGCTGTCTCCTTAACGTCTCGCGTCACCACCCCTGGCGCCGCGGAGGCTGTCTCCTTAACGTCTCGCGTCACCACCCCTGGCGCCGCGGAGGCTGTCTCCTTAACGTCTCGCGTCACCACCTCTGGCGCCGCGGAGGCTGTCTCCTTAACGTCTCGCGTCACCACCTCTGGCGCCGCGGAGGCTGTCTCCTTAACGTCTCGCGTCACCACCTCTGGCGCCGCGGAGGCTGTCTCCTTAACGTCTCGCGTCACCAACCTCTGGCGGCCGCGGAGGCTGTCTCCTTAACGTCTCGCGTCACCACCTCTGGCGCCGCGGAGGCTGTCTCCTTAACGTCTCGCGTCACCACCTCTGGGCGCCGCGGAGGCTGTCTCCTTAACGTCTCGCGTCACCACCTCTGGCGCCGCGGAGGCTGTCTCCTTAACGTCTCGCGTCACCACCTCTGGCGCCGCGGAGGATGTCTCCTTAACGTCTCGCGTCACCACCCTCTGGCGCCGCGGAGGCTGTCTCCTTAACGTCTCGCGTCACCACCTCTGGCGCCGCGGAGGCTGTCTCCTTAACGTCTCGCGTCACCACCCTCTGGCGCCGCGGAGGCTGTCTCCTTAACGTCTCGCGTCACCACCTCTGGCGCCGCGGAGGCTGTCTCCTTAACGTCTCGCGTCACCACCTCTGGCGCCGCGGAGGCTGTCTCCTTAACGTCTCGCGTCACCACCTCTGGCGCCGCGGAGGCTGTCTCCTTAACGTCTCGCGTCACCACCTCTGGCGCCGCGGAGGCTGTCTCCTTAACGTCTCGCGTCACCACCTCTGGCGCCGCGGAGGCTGTCTCCTTACGTCTCGCGTCACCACCTCTGGCGCCGCGGAGGCTGTCTCCTTAACGTCTCGCGTCACCACCTCTGGCGCCGCGGAGGCTGTCTCCTTAACGTCTCGCGTCACCACCTCTGGCGCCGCGGAGGCTGTCTCCTTAACGTCTCGCGTCACCACCCTCTGGCGCCGCGGAGGCTGTCTCCTAACGTCTCGCGTCACCACCCCTGGCGCCGCGGAGGCTGTCTCCTTAACGTCTCGCGTCACCACCCTCTGGCGCCGCGGAGGCTGTCTCCTTAACGTCTCGCGTCACCACCCCTGGCGCCGCGGAGGCTGTCTCCTTAACGTCTCGCGTCACCACCCCTGGCGCCGCGGAGGCTGTCTCCTTAACGTCTCGCGTCACCACCCTGGCGCCGCGGAGGCTGTCTCCTTAACGTCTCGCGTCACCACCCCTGGCGCCGCGGAGGCTGTCTCCTTAACGTCTCGCGTCACCACCTCTGGCGCCGCGGAGGCTGTCTCCTTAACGTCTCGCGTCACCACCTCTGGCGCCGCGGAGGCTGTCTCCTTAACGTCTCGCGTCACCACCTCTGGCGCCGCGGAGGCTGTCTCCTTAACGTCTCGCGTCACCACCTCTGGCGCCGCGGAGGCTGTCTCCTTAACGTCTCGCGTCACCACCTCTGGCGCCGCGGAGGCTGTCTCCTTAACGTCTCGCGTCACCACCTCTGGCGCCGCGGAGGCTGTCTCCTTAACGTCTCGCGTCACCACCTCTGGCGCCGCGGAGGCTGTCTCCTTAACGTCTCGCGTCACCACCTCTGGCGCCGCGGAGGCTGTCTCCTTAACGTCTCGCGTCACCACCTCTGGCGCCGCGGAGGCTGTCTCCTTAACGTCTCGCGTCACCACCTCTGGCGCCGCGGAGGCTGTCTCCTTAACGTCTCGCGTCACCACCTCTGGCGCCGCGGAGGCTGTCTCCTTAACGTCTCGCGTCACCACCTCTGGCGCCGCGGAGGCTGTCTCCTTAACGTCTCGCGTCACCACCCCTGGCGCCGCGGAGGCTGTCTCCTTAACGTCTCGCGTCACCACCCTCTGGCGCCGCGGAGGCTGTCTCCTTAACGTCTCGCGTCACCACCTCTGGCGCCGCGGAGGCTGTCTCCTTAACGTCTCGCGTCACCACCCCTGGCGCCGCGGAGGCTGTCTCCTTAACGTCTCGCGTCACCACCTCTGGCGCCGCGGAGGCTGTCTCCTTAACGTCTCGCGTCACCACCTCTGGCGCCGCGGAGGCTGTCTCCTTAACGTCTCGCGTCACCACCTCTGGCGCCGCGGAGGCTGTCTCCTTAACGTCTCGCGTCACCACCTCTGGCGCCGCGGAGGCTGTCTCCTTAACGTCTCGCGTCACCACCTCTGGCGCCGCGGAGGCTGTCTCCTTAACGTCTCGCGTCACCACCTCTGGCGCCGCGGAGGCTGTCTCCTTAACGTCTCGCGTCACCACCTCTGGCGCCGCGGAGGCTGTCTCCTTAACGTCTCGCGTCACCACCTCTGGCGCCGCGGAGGCTGTCTCCTTAACGTCTCGCGTCACCACCTCTGGCGCCGCGGAGGCTGTCTCCTTAACGTCTCGCGTCACCACCTCTGGCGCCGCGGAGGCTGTCTCCTTAACGTCTCGCGTCACCACCTCTGGCGCCGCGGAGGCTGTCTCCTTAACGTCTCGCGTCACCACCCTCTGGCGCCGCGGAGGCTGTCTCCTTAACGTCTCGCGTCACCACCTCTGGCGCCGCGGAGGCTGTCTCCTTAACGTCTCGCGTCACCACCTCTGGCGCCGCGGAGGCTGTCTCCTTAACGTCTCGCGTCACCACCCTCTGGCGCCGCGGAGGCTGTCTCCTTAACGTCTCGCGTCACCACCCCTGGCGCCGCGGAGGCTGTCTCCTTAACGTCTCGCGTCACCACCCCTGGCGCCGCGGAGGCTGTCTCCTTAACGTCTCGCGTCACCACCCCTGGCGCCGCGGAGGCTGTCTCCTTAACGTCTCGCGTCACCACCCCTGGCGCCGCGGAGGCTGTCTCCTTAACGTCTCGCGTCACCACCCCTGGCGCCGCGGAGGCTGTCTCCTTAACGTCTCGCGTCACCACCCCTGGCGCCGCGGAGGCTGTCTCCTTAACGTCTCGCGTCACCACCCCTGGCGCCGCGGAGGCTGTCTCCTTAACGTCTCGCGTCACCACCCCTGGCGCCGCGGAGGCTGTCTCCTTAACGTCTCGCGTCACCACCCTCTGGCGCCGCGGAGGCTGTCTCCTTAACGTCTCGCGTCACCACCTCTGGCGCCGCGGAGGCTGTCTCCTTAACGTCTCGCGTCACCACCCTCTGGCGCCGCGGAGGCTGTCTCCTTAACGTCTCGCGTCACCACCCTCTGGCGCCGCGGAGGCTGTCTCCTTAACGTCTCGCGTCACCACCTCTGGCGCCGCGGAGGCTGTCTCCTTAACGTCTCGCGTCACCACCTCTGGCGCCGCGGAGGCTGTCTCCTTAACGTCTCGCGTCACCACCTCTGGCGCCGCGGAGGCTGTCTCCTTAACGTCTCGCGTCACCACCTCTGGCGCCGCGGAGGCTGTCTCCTTAACGTCTCGCGTCACCACCTCTGGCGCCGCGGAGGCTGTCTCCTTAACGTCTCGCGTCACCACCTCTGGCGCCGCGGAGGCTGTCTCCTTAACGTCTCGCGTCACCACCTCTGGCGCCGCGGAGGCTGTCTCCTTAACGTCTCGCGTCACCACCTCTGGCGCCGCGGAGGCTGTCTCCTTAACGTCTCGCGTCACCACCTCTGGCGCCGCGGAGGCTGTCTCCTTAACGTCTCGCGTCACCACCTCTGGCGCCGCGGAGGCTGTCTCCTTAACGTCTCGCGTCACCACCTCTGGCGCCGCGGAGGCTGTCTCCTTAACGTCTCGCGTCACCACCTCTGGCGCCGCGGAGGCTGTCTCCTTAACGTCTCGCGTCGCCGCGGAGCTGTCTCCTTAACGTCTCGCCGTCACCACCTCTTGGCGCCGCGGGAGGCTGTTCTCCTTAACGTCTCGAGTCCACCACCTCTGGCGCCGAGGAGGCTGTCTCCTTAACGTCTCGCCGTCACCACCTCTGGCGCCGCGGAGGCACTGTTCTCCTTAACGTCTCGCGTCACCACCTCTGGCGCCGCGGAGGCTTTGTCTCCTTAACGTCTACGCGTCACCAACCTCTGGCGCCGCCGGAGTGCTTGTCTCCTTAACGTCTCGCTCCACCACCATTGGCGCCGCGGAGGCTGTTCCTTAACGTCTCGCGTCAACCTCTGGCGCCGCGGAGGCTGTCTCCTTAACGTCTCGCGTCACCACCTCTGGCGCCGCGGAGGCTGTCTCATTAAACGTCTCGGTCACCCCCCTCTGCGCGGGAGGGCTGGTCTCCTTAACAGTTCTGCGTCACCACCTCTGGCGCCGCGGAGGCTGTCTCCTTAACGGTCTCGCGTCACCACCCTCTGGCGCCGCGGAGGCTTGTCTCCTTAACGTCCTCGCGTCACCACCTCTGGCGCGCGGAGGCTGGTCTCCTTAACGTCTCGCGTTCACCACCTCATGGCGCCGCGGAGGCTGTCTCCTTAACGTCTCGCGTCACCACCTCTGGCGCCGCGGAGGCTGTCTCCTTAACGTCTCGCGTCACCACCTCTGGCGCCGCGGAGGCTGTCTCCTTAACGTCTCGCGTCACCACCTCTGGCGCCGCGGAGGCTGTCTCCTTAACGTCTCGCGTCACCACCTCTGGCGCCGCGGAGGCTGTCTCCTTAACGTCTCGCGTCACCACCTCTGGCGCCGCGGAGGCTGTCTCCTTAACGTCTCGCGTCACCACCTCTGGCGCCGCGGAGGCTGTCTCCTTAACGTCTCGCGTCACCACCTCTGGCGCCGCGGAGGCTGTCTCCTTAACGTCTCGCGTCACCACCTCTGGCGCCGCGGAGGCTGTCTCCTTAACGTCCTCGCGTCACCACCTCTGGCGCCGCGGGAGCTGTCTCCTTAACGTCTCGCGTCACCACCCTGGCGCCGCGGAGGCTGTCTCCTTAACGTCTCGCGTCACCACCCCTGGCGCCGCGGAGGCTGTCTCCTTAACGTCTCGCGTCACCACCCCTGGCGCCGCGGAGGCTGTCTCCTTAACGTCTCGCGTCACCACCCCTGGCGCCGCGGAGGCTGTCTCCTTAACGTCTCGCGTCACCACCCCTGGCGCCGCGGAGGCTGTCTCCTTAACGTCTCGCGTCACCACCCCTGGCGCCGCGGAGGCTGTCTCCTTAACGTCTCGCGTCACCACCCCTGGCGCCGCGGAGGCTGTCTCCTTAACGTCTCGCGTCACCACCCCTGGCGCCGCGGAGGCTGTCTCCTTAACGTCTCGCGTCACCACCCCTGGCGCCGCGGAGGCTGTCTCCTTAACGTCTCGCGTCACCACCCCTGGCGCCGCGGAGGCTGTCTCCTTAACGTCTCGCGTCACCACCCCTGGCGCCGCGGAGGCTGTCTCCTTAACGTCTCGCGTCACCACCTCTGGCGCCGCGGAGGCTGTCTCCTTAACGTCTCGCGTCACCACCTCTGGCGCCGCGGAGGCTGTCTCCTTAACGTCTCGCGTCACCACCTCTGGCGCCGCGGAGGCTGTCTCCTTAACGTCTCGCGTCACCACCTCTGGCGCCGCGGAGGCTGTCTCCTTAACGTCTCGCGTCACCACCTCTGGCGCCGCGGAGGCTGTCTCCTTAACGTCTCGCGTCACCACCTCTGGCGCCGCGGAGGCTGTCTCCTTAACGTCTCGCGTCACCACCTCTGGCGCCGCGGAGGCTGTCTCCTTAACGTCTCGCGTCACCACCTCTGGCGCCGCGGAGGCTGTCTCCTTAACGTCTCGCGTCACCACCTCTGGCGCCGCGGAGGCTGTCTCCTTAACGTCTCGCGTCACCACCTCTGGCGCCGCGGAGGCTGTCTCCTTAACGTCTCGCGTCACCACCTCTGGCGCCGCGGAGGCTGTCTCCTTAACGTCTCGCGTCACCACCTCTGGCGCCGCGGAGGCTGTCTCCTTAACGTCTCGCGTCACCACCTCTGGCGCCGCGGAGGCTGTCTCCTTAACGTCTCGGGTGGAAATTATTTATTTAATTTTGACCAGAAGGGCAAGTTTTCTTGCGTCACTCATCCTGTGAGTGGACACACCACCATAGTGACAGTATTGGGCAGCGTCACTCATCCTGTGAGTGGACACACCGCCATAGTGACAGTATTGGGCAGCGCCACTCATCCTGTGAGTGGACACACCGCCATAGTGACAGTATTGGGCAGCGCCACTCATCCTGTGAGTGGACACACCACCATAGTGACAGTATTGGGCAGCGCCACTCATCCTGTGAGTGGACACACCGCCATAGTGACAGTATTGGGCAGCGCCACTCATCCTGTGAGTGGACACACCACCATAGTGACAGTATTGGGCAGCGCCACTCATCCTGTGAGTGGACACACCGCCATAGTGACAGTATTGGGGAGCGCCACTCATCCTGTGAGTGGACACACCGCCATAGTGACAGTATTGGGCAGCGCCACTCATCCTGTGAGTGGACACACCACCATAGTGACAGTATTGGGCAGCGCCACTCATCCTGTGAGTGGACACACCGCCATAGTGACAGTATTGGGCAGCGCCACTCATCCTGTGAGTGGACACACCGCCATAGTGACAGTATTGGGCAGCGCCACTCATCCTGTGAGTGGACACACCGCCATAGTGACAGTATTGGGCAGCGTCATTCATCCTGTGAGTGGACACACCGCCATAATGACAGTATTGGGCAGCGTCATTCATCCTGTGAGTGGACACACCGCCATAATGACAGTATTGGGCAGCGCCACTCATCCTGTGAGTGGACACACCGCCATAGTGACAGTATTGGGCAGCGTCACTCATCCTGTGAGTGGACACACCGCCATAGTGACAGTATTGGGCAGCGCCACTCATCCTGTGAGTGGACACACCGCCATAGTGACAGTATTGGGCAGCGTCACTCATCCTGTGAGTGGACACACCGCCATAGTGACAGTATTGGGCAGCGTCACTCATCCTGTGAGTGGACACACCGCCATAGTGACAGTATTGGGCAGCGCCACTCATCCTGTGAGTGGACACACCGCCATAGTGACAGTATTGGGCAGCGCCACTCATCCTGTGAGTGGACACACCGCCATAGTGACAGTATTGGGCAGCGCCACTCATCCTGTGAGTGGACACACCGCCATAGTGACAGTATTGGGCAGCGCCACTCATCCTGTGAGTGGACACACCGCCATAGTGAGAGTATTGGGCAGCGTCACTCATCCTGTGAGTGGACACACCGCCATAGTGACAGTATTGGGCAGCGCCACTCATCCTGTGAGTGGACACACCACCATAGTGACAGTATTGGGCAGCGCCACTCATCCTGTGAGTGGACACACCGCCATAGTGACAGTATTGGGCAGCGTCACTCATCCTGTGAGTGGACACACCGCCATAGTGACAGTATTGGGCAGCGTCACTCATCCTGTGAGTGGACACACCGCCATAGTGACAGTATTGGGCAGCGTCACTCATCCTGTGAGTGGACACACCGCCATAGTGACAGTATTGGGCAGCGCCACTCATCCTGTGAGTGGACACACCGCCATAGTGACAGTATTGGGCAGCGTCACTCATCCTGTGAGTGGACACACCGCCATAGTGACAGTATTGGGCAGCGTCACTCATCCTGTGAGTGGACACACCACCATAGTGACAGTATTGGGCAGCGCCACCCATCCTGTGAGTGGGCACACCGCCATAGTGACAGTATTGGGCAGCGTCACTCATCCTGTGAGTGGACACACCGCCATAGTGACAGTATTGGGCAGCGTCACTCATCCTGTGAGTGGACACACCGCCATAGTGACAGTATTGGGCAGCGCCACTCATCCTGTGAGTGGACACACCGCCATAGTGACAGTATTGGGCAGCGTCACTCATCCTGTGAGTGGACACACCGCCATAGTGACAGTATTGGGCAGCGTCACTCATCCTGTGAGTGGACACACCGCCATAGTGACAGTATTAGGCAGCGTCACTCATCCTGTGAGTTGACACACCACCATAGTGGCAGTATTGGGCAGCGCCACTCATCCTGTGAGTGGACACACCGCCATAGTGACAGTATTGGGCAGCGTCACTCATCCTGTGAGGGGACACACCGCCATAGTGACAGTATTGGACAGCGTCACTCATCCTGTGAGTGGACACACCACCATAGTGACAGTATTGGGCAGCGTCACTCATCCTGTGAGTGGACACACTACCATAGTGACAGTATTGGGCAGCGTCACTCATCCTGTGAGTGGGCACACCGCCATAGTGACAGTATTGGGCAGCGTCACTCATCCTGTGAGTGGACACACCGCCATAGTGACAGTATTGGGCAGCGTCACTCATCCTGTGAGTGGACACACCGCCATAGTGACAGTATTGGGCAGCGTCACTCATCCTGTGAGTGGGCACACCGCCATAGTGACAGTATTGGGCAGCGTCACTCATCCTGTGAGTGGACACACCGCCATAGTGACAGTATTGGGCAGCGTCACTCATCCTGTGAGTGGACACACCGCCATAGTGACAGTATTGGGCAGCGTCACTCATCCTGTGAGTGGACACACCGCCATAGTGACAGTATTGGGCAGCGTCACTCATCCTGTGAGTGGACACACCACCATAGTGACAGTATTGGGCAGCGTCACTCATCCTGTGAGTGGGCACACCGCCATAGTGACAGTATTGGGCAGCGTCACTCATCCTGTGAGTGGACACACCGCCATAGTGACAGTATTGGGCAGCGTCACTCATCCTGTGAGTGGGCACACCGCCATAGTGACAGTATTGGGCAGCGTCACTCATCCTGTGAGTGGGCACACCGCCATAGTGACAGTATTGGGCAGCGTCACTCATCCTGTGAGTGGACACACCGCCATAGTGACAGTATTGGGCAGCGTCACTCATCTTGTGAGTGGACACACCGCCATAGTGACAGTATTGGGCAGCTCCACTCATCCTGTGAGTGGACACACCGCCATAGTGACAGTATTGGGCAGCGCCACTCATCCTGTGAGTGGACACACCGCCATAGTGACAGTATTGTGCAGCGCCACTCATCCTGTGAGTGGACACACCGCCATAGTGACAGTATTGGGCAGCGTCACTCATCTTGTGAGTGGACACACCGCTATAGTGACAGTATTGGGCAGCGTCACTCATCCTGTGAGTGGACACACCGCCATAGTGACAGTATTGGGCAGCGTCACTCATCCTGTGAGTGGACACACCGCCATAGTGACAGTATTGGGCAGCGTCACTCATCCTGTGAGTGGACACACCGCCATAGTGACAGTATTGGGCAGCGTCACTCATCCTGTGAGTGGGCACACCGCCATAGTGACAGTATTGGGCAGCGTCACTCATCCTGTGAGTGGACACACCGCCATAGTGACAGTATTGGGCAGCGTCACTCATCTTGTGAGTGGACACACCGCCATAGTGACAGTATTGGGCAGCTCCACTCATCCTGTGAGTGGACACACCGCCATAGTGACAGTATTGGGCAGCGTCACTCATCCTGTGAGTGGACACACCGCCATAGTGACAGTATTGGGCAGCGTCACTCATCCTGTGAGTGGGCACACCGCCATAGTGACAGTATTGGGCAGCGTCACTCATCCTGTGAGTGGACACACCGCCATAGTGACAGTATTGGGCAGCGTCACTCATCTTGTGAGTGGACACACCGCCATAGTGACAGTATTGGGCAGCTCCACTCATCCTGTGAGTGGACACACCGCCATAGTGACAGTATTGGGCAGCGTCACTCATCCTGTGAGTGGACACACCGCCATAGTGACAGTATTGGGCAGCGTCACTCATCCTGTGAGTGGACACACCGCCATAGTGACAGTATTGGGCAGCGTCACTCATCCTGTGAGTGGGCACACCGCCATAGTGACAGTATTGGGCAGCGTCACTCATCCTGTGAGTGGACACACCGCCATAGTGACAGTATTGGGCAGCGTCACTCATCTTGTGAGTGGACACACCGCCATAGTGACAGTATTGGGCAGTTCCACTCATCCTGTGAGTGGACACACCGCCATAGTGACAGTATTGGGCAGCGCCACTCATCCTGTGAGTGGACACACCGCCATAGTGACAGTATTGTGCAGCGCCACTCATCCTGTGAGTGGACACACCGCCATAGTGACAGTATTGGGCAGCGTCACTCATCTTGTGAGTGGACACACCGCTATAGTGACAGTATTGGGCAGCGTCACTCATCCTGTGAGTGGACACACCGCCATAGTGACAGTATTGGGCAGCGTCACTCATCCTGTGAGTGGACACACCGCCATAGTGACATTATTGGGCAGCGTCACTCATCCTGTGAGTGGGCACACTGCCATAGTGACAGTATTGGGCAGCGTCACTCATCCTGTGAGTGGACACACCGCCATAGTGACAGTATTGGGCAGCGTCACTCATCTTGTGAGTGGACACACCGCCATAGTGACAGTATTGGGCAGCTCCACTCATCCTGTGAGTGGACACACCGCCATAGTGACAGTATTGGGCAGCGCCACTCATCCTGTGAGTGGACACACCGCCATAGTGACAGTATTGGGCAGCGCCACTCATCCTGTGAGTGGACACACCGCCATAGTGACAGTATTGGGCAGCGTCACTCATCTTGTGAGTGGACACACCGCCATAGTGACAGTATTGGGCAGCGTCACTCATCCTGTGAGTGGACACACCGCCATAGTGACAGTATTGGGCAGCGTCACTCATCCTGTGAGTGGACACACCGCCATAGTGACAGTATTGGGCAGCGCCACTCATCCTGTGAGTGGACACACCGCCATAGTGACAGTATTGGGCAGCGCCACTCATCCTGTGAGTGGACACACCGCCATAGTGACAGTATTGGGCAGCGCCACTCATCCTGTGAGTGGACACACCGCCATAGTGACAGTATTGGGCAGCGCCACTCATCCTGTGAGTGGACACACCGCCATAGTGACAGTATTGGGCAGCGCCACTCATCCTGTGAGTGGACACACCGCCATAGTGACAGTATTGGGCAGCGCCACTCATCCTGTGAGTGGACACACCGCCATAGTGACAGTATTGGGCAGCGTCACTCATCCTGTGAGTGGACACACCGCCATAGTGACAGTATTGGGCAGCGTCACTCATCCTGTGAGTGGACACACAACCATAGTGACAGTATTGGGCAGCGTCACTCATCCTGTGAGTGGACACACCGCCATAGTGACAGTATTGGGCAGCGTCACTCATCCTGTGAGTGGACACACCGCCATAGTGACAGTATTGGGCAGCGTCACTCATCCTGTGAGTGGACACACCACCATAGTGACAGTATTGGGCAGCGTCACTCATCCTGTGAGTGGACACACCACCATAGTGACAGTATTGGGCAGCGTCACTCATCCTGTGAGTGGGCACACCGCCATAGTGACAGTATTGGGCAGCGTCACTCATCCTGTGAGTGGACACACCGCCATAGTGACAGTATTGGGCAGCGTCACTCATCCTGTGAGTGGACACACCGCCATAGTGACAGTATTGGGCAGCGTCACTCATCCTGTGAGTGGACACACCGCCATAGTGACAGTATTGGGCAGCGTCACTCATCCTGTGAGTGGGCACACCGCCATAGTGACAGTATTGGGCAGCGTCACTCATCCTGTGAGTGGGCACACCGCCATAGTGACAGTATTGGGCAGCGTCACTCATCCTGTGAGTGGACACACCGCCATAGTGACAGTATTGGGCAGCGTCACTCATCCTGTGAGTGGACACACCGCCATAGTGACAGTATTGGGCAGCGTCACTCATCCTGTGAGTGGGCACACCGCCATAGTGACAGTATTGGGCAGCGTCACTCATCCTGTGAGTGGACACACCGCCATAGTGACAGTATTGGGCAGCGTCACTCATCCTGTGAGTGGACACACCGCCATAGTGACAGTATTGGGCAGCGTCACTCATCCTGTGAGTGGGCACACCGCCATAGTGACAGTATTGGGCAGCGTCACTCATCCTGTGAGTGGGCACACCGCCATAGTGACAGTATTGGGCAGCGTCACTCATCCTGTGAGTGGACACACCGCCATAGTGACAGTATTGGGCAGCTCCACTCATCCTGTGAGTGGACACACCGCCATAGTGACAGTATTGGGCAGCGCCACTCATCCTGTGAGTGGACACACCGCCATAGTGACAGTATTGGGCAGCGCCACTCATCCTGTGAGTGGACACACCGCCATAGTGACAGTATTGTGCAGCGCCACTCATCCTGTGAGTGGACACACCGCCATAGTGACAGTATTGTGCAGCGCCACTCATCCTGTGAGTGGACACACCGCCATAGTGACAGTATTGGGCAGCGTCACTCATCTTGTGAGTGGACACACCGCTATAGTGACAGTATTGGGCAGCGTCACTCATCCTGTGAGTGGACACACCGCCATAGTGACAGTATTGGGCAGCGTCACTCATCCTGTGAGTGGACACACCGCCATAGTGACAGTATTGGGCAGCGCCACTCATCCTGTGAGTGGACACACCGCCATAGTGACAG
>NC_091193.1:25537831-25600331 GCF_040958095.1 Procambarus clarkii
AGCCACTCATCCTGTGAGTGGACACACCGCCATAGTGACAGTATTGGGCAGCGTCACTCATCCTGTGAGTGGACACACCGCCATAGTGACAGTATTGGGCAGCGTCACTCATCCTGTGAGTGGACACACTGCCATAGTGACAGTATTGGACAGCGCCACTCATCCTGTGAGTGGACACACCGCCATAGTGACAGTATTGGGCAGCGCCACTCATCCTGTGAGTGGACACACCACCATAGTGACAGTATTGGGCAGCGTCACTCATCCTGTGAGTGGACACACCACCATATCAACAGTATTGGGCAGCGTCACTCATCCTGTGAGTGGGCACACCGCCATAGTGACAGTATTGGGCAGCGTCACTCATCCTGTGAGTGGACACACCGCCATAGTGACAGTATTGGGCAGCGTCACTCATCCTGTGAGTGGACACACCACCATAGTGACAGTATTGGGCAGCGCCACTCATCCTGTGAGTGGACACACCACCATAGTGACAGTATTGGGCAGCGTCACTCATCCTGTGAGTGGACACACCACCATAGTGACAGTATTGGGCAGCGTCACTCATCCTGTGAGTGGGCACACCGCCATAGTGACAGTATTGGGCAGCGTCACTCATCCTGTGAGTGGACACACCGCCATAGTGACAGTATTGGGCAGCGTCACTCATCCTGTGAGTGGACACACCGCCATAGTGACAGTATTGGGCAGCGTCACTCATCCTGTGAGTGGGCACACCGCCATAGTGACAGTATTGGGCAGCGTCACTCATCCTGTGAGTGGACACACCGCCATAGTGACAGTATTGGGCAGCGTCACTCATCCTGTGAGTGGACACACCGCCATAGTGACAGTATTGGGCAGCGCCACTCATCCTGTGAGTGGACACATCGCCATAGTGACAGTATTGGGCAGCGTCACTCATCCTGTGAGTGGACACACCGCCATAGTGACAGCATTGGGCAGCGCCACTCATCCTGTGAGTGGGCACACCGCCATAGTGACAGTATTGGGCAGCGTCACTCATCCTGTGAGTGGACACACCGCCATAGTGACAGTATTGGGCAGCGTCACTCATCTTGTGAGTGGACACACCGCCATAGTGACAGTATTGGGCAGCTCCACTCATCCTGTGAGTGGACACACCGCCATAGTGACAGTATTGGGCAGCGCCACTCATCCTGTGAGTGGACACACCGCCATAGTGACAGTATTGGGCAGCGCCACTCATCCTGTGAGTGGACACACCGCCATAGTGACAGTATTGGGCAGCGTCACTCATCTTGTGAGTGGACACACCGCCATAGTGACAGTATTGGGCAGCGTCACTCATCCTGTGAGTGGACACACCGCCATAGTGACAGTATTGGGCAGCGTCACTCATCCTGTGAGTGGACACACCGCCATAGTGACAGTATTGGGCAGAGCCACTCATCCTGTGAGTGGACACACCGCCATAGTTACAGTATTGGGCAGCGCCACTCATCCTGTGAGTGGACACACCGCCATAGTGACAGTATTGGGCAGCGCCACTCATCCTGTGAGTGGACACACCGCCATAGTGACAGTATTGGGCAGCGTCACTCATCCTGTGAGTGGACACACCGCCATAGTGACAGTATTGGGCAGCGCCACTCATCCTGTGAGTGGACACACCGCCATAGTGACAGTATTGGGCAGGGCCACTCATCCTGTGAGTGGACACACCGCCATAGTGACAGTATTGGGCAGCGTCACTCATCCTGTGAGTGGACACACCGCCATAGTGACAATATTGGGCAGCGTCACTCATCCTGTGAGTGGACACACCGCCATAGTGACAGTATTGGGCAGCGTCACTCATCCTGTGAGTGGACACACCGCCATAGTGACAGTATTGGGCAGCGCCACTCATCCTGTGAGAGGACACACCACCATAGTGACAGTATTGGGCAGCGTCACTCATCCTGTGAGTGGACACACCACCATAGTGACAGTATTGGGCAGCGCCACTCATCCTGTGAGTGGACACACCGCCATAGTGACAGTATTGGGCAGCGCCACTCATCCTGTGAGTGGACACACCGCCATAGTGACAGTATTGGGCAGCGCCACTCATCCTGTGAGTGGACACACCGCCATAGTGACAGTATTGGGCAGCGTCACTCATCCTGTGAGTGGACACACCACCATAGTGACAGTATTGGGCAGCGCCACTCATCCTGTGAGTGGACACACCGCCATAGTAACAGTATTGGGCAGCGCCACTCATCCTGTGAGTGGACACACCGCCATAGTGACAGTATTGGGCAGCGCCACTCATCCTGTGAGTGGACACACCGCCATAGTGACAGTATTGGGCAGCGCCACTCATCTTGTGAGTGGACACACCGCCATAGTGACAGTATTGGGCAGCGTCACTCATCCTGTGAGTGGACACACCGCCATAGTGACAGTATTGGGCAGCGCCACTCATCCTGTGAGTGGACACACCGCCATAGTGACAGTATTGGGCAGCGCCACTCATCTTGTGAGTGGACACACCGCCATAGTGACAGTATTGGGCAGCGTCACTCATCCTGTGAGTGGACACACCGCCATAGTGACAGTATTGGGCAGCGCCACTCATCCTGTGAGTGGACACACCGCCATAGTGACAGTATTGGGCAGCGCCACTCATCTTGTGAGTGGACACACCGCCATAGTGACAGTATTGGGCAGCGTCACTCATCCTGTGAGTGGACACACCGCCATAGTGACAGTATTGGGCAGCGCCACTCATCCTGTGAGTGGACACACCGCCATAGTGACAGTATTGGGCAGCGCCACTCATCCTGTGAGTGGACACACCGCCATAGTGACAGTATTGGGCAGCGTCACTCATCCTGTGAGTGGACACACCACCATAGTGACAGTATTGGGCAGCGCCACTCATCCTGTGAGTGGACACACCGCCATAGTGACAGTATTGGGCAGCGCCACTCATCCTGTGAGTGGACACACCGCCATAGTGACAGTATTGGGCAGCGTCACTCATCCTGTGAGTGGACACACCGCCATAGTGACAGTATTGGGCAGCGTCACTCATCCTGTGAGTGGACACACTGCCATAGTGACAGTATTGGACAGCGCCACTCATCCTGTGAGTGGACACACCGCCATAGTGACAGTATTGGGCAGCGCCACTCATCCTGTGAGTGGACACACCACCATAGTGACAGTATTGGGCAGCGTCACTCATCCTGTGAGTGGACACACCACCATATCAACAGTATTGGGCAGCGTCACTCATCCTGTGAGTGGGCACACCGCCATAGTGACAGTATTGGGCAGCGTCACTCATCCTGTGAGTGGACACACCGCCATAGTGACAGTATTGGGCAGCGTCACTCATCCTGTGAGTGGACACACCACCATAGTGACAGTATTGGGCAGCGCCACTCATCCTGTGAGTGGACACACCACCATAGTGACAGTATTGGGCAGCGTCACTCATCCTGTGAGTGGACACACCACCATAGTGACAGTATTGGGCAGCGTCACTCATCCTGTGAGTGGGCACACCGCCATAGTGACAGTATTGGGCAGCGTCACTCATCCTGTGAGTGGACACACCGCCATAGTGACAGTATTGGGCAGCGTCACTCATCCTGTGAGTGGACACACCGCCATAGTGACAGTATTGGGCAGCGTCACTCATCCTGTGAGTGGGCACACCGCCATAGTGACAGTATTGGGCAGCGTCACTCATCCTGTGAGTGGACACACCGCCATAGTGACAGTATTGGGCAGCGTCACTCATCCTGTGAGTGGACACACCGCCATAGTGACAGTATTGGGCAGCGCCACTCATCCTGTGAGTGGACACATCGCCATAGTGACAGTATTGGGCAGCGTCACTCATCCTGTGAGTGGACACACCGCCATAGTGACAGTATTGGGCAGCGCCACTCATCCTGTGAGTGGGCACACCGCCATAGTGACAGTATTGGGCAGCGTCACTCATCCTGTGAGTGGACACACCGCCATAGTGACAGTATTGGGCAGCGTCACTCATCTTGTGAGTGGACACACCGCCATAGTGACAGTATTGGGCAGCTCCACTCATCCTGTGAGTGGACACACCGCCATAGTGACAGTATTGGGCAGCGCCACTCATCCTGTGAGTGGACACACCGCCATAGTGACAGTATTGGGCAGCGCCACTCATCCTGTGAGTGGACACACCGCCATAGTGACAGTATTGGGCAGCGTCACTCATCTTGTGAGTGGACACACCGCCATAGTGACAGTATTGGGCAGCGTCACTCATCCTGTGAGTGGACACACCGCCATAGTGACAGTATTGGGCAGCGTCACTCATCCTGTGAGTGGACACACCGCCATAGTGACAGTATTGGGCAGAGCCACTCATCCTGTGAGTGGACACACCGCCATAGTTACAGTATTGGGCAGCGCCACTCATCCTGTGAGTGGACACACCGCCATAGTGACAGTATTGGGCAGCGCCACTCATCCTGTGAGTGGACACACCGCCATAGTGACAGTATTGGGCAGCGTCACTCATCCTGTGAGTGGACACACCGCCATAGTGACAGTATTGGGCAGCGCCACTCATCCTGTGAGTGGACACACCGCCATAGTGACAGTATTGGGCAGGGCCACTCATCCTGTGAGTGGACACACCGCCATAGTGACAGTATTGGGCAGCGTCACTCATCCTGTGAGTGGACACACCGCCATAGTGACAATATTGGGCAGCGTCACTCATCCTGTGAGTGGACACACCGCCATAGTGACAGTATTGGGCAGCGTCACTCATCCTGTGAGTGGACACACCGCCATAGTGACAGTATTGGGCAGCGCCACTCATCCTGTGAGTGGACACACCGCCATAGTGACAGTATTGGGCAGCGTCACTCATCCTGTGAGTGGACACACCGCCATAGTGACAGTATTGGGCAGCGTCACTCATCCTGTGAGTGGACACACCGCCATAGTGACAGTATTGGGCAGCGTCACTCATCCTGTGAGTGGACACACCGCCATAGTGACAGTATTGGGCAGCTCCACTCATCCTCTGAGTGGACACACCGCCATAGTGACAGTATTGGGCAGCGCCACTCATCCTGTGAGTGGACACACCGCCATAGTGACAGTATTGGGCAGCGCCACTCATCCTGTGAGTGGACACACCGCCATAGTGACAGTATTGGGCAGCGTCACTCATCTTGTGAGTGGACACACCGCCATAGTGACAGTATTGGGCAGCGTCACTCATCCTGTGAGTGGACACTCCGCCATAGTGACAGTATTGGGCAGCGTCACTCATCCTGTGAGTGGACACACCGCCATAGTGACAGTATTGGGCAGCGCCACTCATCCTGTGAGTGGACACACCGCCATAGTGACAGTATTGGGCAGCGCCACTCATCCTGTGAGTGGACACACCGCCATAGTGACAGTATTGGGCAGCGCCACTCATCCTGTGAGTGGACACACCGCCATAGTGACAGTATTGGGCAGCGTCACTCATCCTGTGAGTGGACACACCGCCATAGTGACAGTATTGGGCAGCGCCACTCATCCTGTGAGTGGACACACCGCCATAGTGACAGTACTGGGCAGCGCCACTCATCCTGTGAGTGGACACACCGCCATAGTGACAGTATTGGGCAGCGTCACTCATCCTGTGAGTGGACCCACCGCCATAGTGACAGTATTGGGCAGCGTCACTCATCCTGTGGGTGGACACACCGCCATAGTGACAGTATTGGGCAGCGTCACTCATCCTGTGAGTGGACACACCACCATAGTGACAGTATTGGGCAGCGCCACTCATCCTGTGAGTGGACACACCGCCATAGTGACAGTATTGGGCAGCGTCACTCATCCTGTGAGTGGACATACCGCCATAGTGACAGTATTGGACAGCGTCACTCATCCTGTGAGTGGACACACCACCATAGTGACAGTATTGGGCAGGGTCACTCATCCTGTGAGTGGACACACCACCATAGTGACAGTATTGGGCAGCGTCACTCATCCTGTGAGTGGGCACACCGCCATAGTGACAGTATTGGGCAGCGTCACTCATCCTGTGAGTGGACACACCGCCATAGTGACAGTATTGGGCAGCGTCACTCATCCTGTGAGTGGACACACCGCCATAGTGAGAGTATTGGGCAGCGTCACTCATCCTGTGAGTGGGCACACCGCCATAGTGACAGTATTGGGCAGCGTCACTCATCCTGTGAGTGGACACACCGCCATAGTGACAGTATTGGGCAGCGTCACTCATCCTGTGAGTGGACACACCGCCATAGTGACAGTATTGGGCAGCGCCACTCATCCTGTGAGTGGACACACCACCATAGTGACAGTATTGGGCAGCGTCACTCATCCTGTGAGTGGACACACCACCATAGTGAGAGTATTGGGCAGCGTCACTCATCCTGTGAGTGGGCACACCGCCATAGTGACAGTATTGGGCAGCGTCACTCATCCTGTGAGTGGACACGCCGCCATAGTGACAGTATTGGGCAGCGTCACTCATCCTGTGAGTGGACACACCGCCATAGTGACAGTATTGGGCAGCGTCACTCATCCTGTGAGTGGGCACACCGCCATAGTGACAGTATTGGGCAGCGTCACTCATCCTGTGAGTGGACACACCGCCATAGTGACAGTATTGGGCAGCGTCACTCATCCTGTGAGTGGACACACCGCCATAGTGACAGTATTGGGCAGCGCCACTCATCCTGTGAGTGGACACATCGCCATAGTGACAGTATTGGGCAGCGTCACTCATCCTGTGAGTGGACACACCGCCATAGTGACAGTATTGGGCAGCGCCACTCATCCTGTGAGTGGGCACACCGCCATAGTGACAGTATTGGGCAGCGTCACTCATCCTGTGAGTGGACACACCGCCATAGTGACAGTATTGGGCAGCGTCACTCATCTTGTGAGTGGACACACCGCCATAGTGACAGTATTGGGCAGCTCCACTCATCCTGTGAGTGGACACATCGCCATAGTGACAGTATTGGGCAGCGCCACTCATCCTGTGAGTGGACACACCGCCATAGTGACAGTATTGGGCAGCGCCACTCATCCTGTGAGTGGACACACCGCCATAGTGACAGTATTGGGCAGCGTCACTCATCTTGTGAGTGGACACACCGCCATAGTGACAGTATTGGGCAGCGTCACTCATCCTGTGAGTGGACACACCGCCATAGTGACAGTATTGGGCAGCGTCACTCATCCTGTGAGTGGACACACCGCCATAGTGACAGTATTGGGCAGCGCCACTCATCCTGTGAGTGGACACACCGCCATAGTGACAGTATTGGGCAGCGCCACTCATCCTGTGAGTGGACACACCGCCATAGTGACAGTATTGGGCAGCGCCACTCATCCTGTGAGTGGACACACCGCCATAGTGACAGTATTGGGCAGCGTCACTCATCCTGTGAGTGGACACACCGCCATAGTGACAGTATTGGGCAGCGCCACTCATCCTGTGAGTGGACACACCGCCATAGTGACAGTATTGGGCAGCGCCACTCATCCTGTGAGTGGACACACCGCCATAGTGACAGTATTGGGCAGCGTCACTCATCCTGTGAGTGGACACACCGCCATAGTGACAGTATTGGGCAGCGTCACTCATCCTGTGAGTGGACACACCGCCATAGTGACAGTATTGGGCAGCGTCACTCATCCTGTGAGTGGACACACCACCATAGTGACAGTATTGGGCAGCGCCACTCATCCTGTGAGTGGACACACCGCCATAGTGACAGTTTTGGGCAGCGCCACTCATCCTGTGAGTGGACACACCACCATAGTGACAGTATTGGGCAGCGTCACTCATCCTGTGAGTGGACACACCACCATAGTGACAGTATTGGGCAGCGCCACTCATCCTGTGAGTGGACACACCGCCATAGTGACAGTATTGGGCAGCGCCACTCATCCTGTGAGTGGACACACCGCCATAGTGACAGTATTGGGCAGCGCCACTCATCCTGTGAGTGGACACACCGCCATAGTGACAGTATTGGGCAGCGTCACTCATCCTGTGAGTGGACACACCACCATAGTGACAGTATTGGGCAGCGTCACTCATCCTGTGAGTGGACACACCACCATAGTGACAGTATTGGGCAGCGCCACTCATCCTGTGAGTGGACACACCGCCATAGTGACAGTATTGGGCAGCGCCACTCATCCTGTGAGTGGACACACCGCCATAGTGACAGTATTGGGCAGCGCCACTCATCCTGTGAGTGGACACACCGCCATAGTGACAGTATTGGGCAGCGCCACTCATCTTGTGAGTGGACACACCGCCATAGTGACAGTATTGGGCAGCGTCACTCATCCTGTGAGTGGACACACCGCCATAGTGACAGTATTGGGCAGCGCCACTCATCCTGTGAGTGGACACACCGCCATAGTGACAGTATTGGGCAGCGCCACTCATCTTGTGAGTGGACACACCGCCATAGTGACAGTATTGGGCAGCGTCACTCATCCTGTGAGTGGACACACCGCCATAGTGACAGTATTGGGCAGCGCCACTCATCCTGTGAGTGGACACACCGCCATAGTGACAGTATTGGGCAGCGCCACTCATCTTGTGAGTGGACACACCGCCATAGTGACAGTATTGGGCAGCGTCACTCATCCTGTGAGTGGACACACCGCCATAGTGACAGTATTGGGCAGCGCCACTCATCCTGTGAGTGGACACACCGCCATAGTGACAGTATTGGGCAGCGCCACTCATCCTGTGAGTGGACACACCGCCATAGTGACAGTATTGGGCAGCGTCACTCATCCTGTGAGTGGACACACCACCATAGTGACAGTATTGGGCAGCGCCACTCATCCTGTGAGTGGACACACCGCCATAGTGACAGTATTGGGCAGCGCCACTCATCCTGTGAGTGGACACACCGCCATAGTGACAGTATTGGGCAGCGTCACTCATCCTGTGAGTGGACACACCGCCATAGTGACAGTATTGGGCAGCGTCACTCATCCTGTGAGTGGACACACTGCCATAGTGACAGTATTGGACAGCGCCACTCATCCTGTGAGTGGACACACCGCCATAGTGACAGTATTGGGCAGCGCCACTCATCCTGTGAGTGGACACACCACCATAGTGACAGTATTGGGCAGCGTCACTCATCCTGTGAGTGGACACACCACCATAGTGACAGTATTGGGCAGCGTCACTCATCCTGTGAGTGGACACACCACCATAGTGACAGTATTGGGCAGCGCCACTCATCCTGTGAGTGGACACACCGCCATAGTGACAGTATTGGGTAGCGCCACTCATCCTGTGAGTGGACACACCGCCATAGTGACAGTATTGGGCAGCGCCACTCATCCTGTGAGTGGACACACCGCCATAGTGACAGTATTGGGCAGCGTCACTCATCCTGTGAGTGGACACACCGCCATAGTGACAGAATTGGGCAGCGCCACTCATCCTGTGAGTGGACACACCGCCATAGTGACAGTATTGGGCAGCGTCACTCATCCTGTGAGTGGACACACCACCATAGTGACAGTATTGGGCAGCGCCACTCATCCTGTGAGTGGACACACCGCCATAGTGACAGTATTGGGCAGCGTCACTCATCCTGTGAGTGGACACACCGCCATAGTGACAGTATTGGGCAGCGCCACTCATCCTGTGAGTGGACACACCGCCATAGTGACAGTATTGGGCAGCGTCACTCATCCTGTGAGTGGACACACCACCATAGTGACAGTATTGGGCAGCGCCACTCATCCTGTGAGTGGACACACCGCCATAGTGACAGTATTGGGCAGCGTCACTCATCCTGTGAGTGGACACACCACCATAGTGACAGTATTGGGCAGCGTCACTCATCCTGTGAGTGGACACACCACCATAGTGACAGTATTGGGCAGCGCCACTCATCCTGTGAGTGGACACACCGCCAATGTGACAGTATTGGGCAGCGTCACTCATCCTGTGAGTGGACACACCGCCATAGTGACAGTATTGGGCAGCGCCACTCATCCTGTGAGTGGACACACCACCATAGTGACAGTATTGGGTAGCGTCACTCATCCTGTGAGTGGACACACCACCATAGTGACAGTATTGGGCAGCGTCACTCATCCTGTGAGTGGACACACCACCATAGTGACAGTATTGGGCAGCGCCACTCATCCTGTGAGTGGACACACCGCCATAGTGACAGTATTGGGCAGCGCCACTCATCCTGTGAGTGGACACACCGCCATAGTGACAGTATTGGGCAGCGTCACTCATCCTGTGAGTGGACACACCGCCATAGTGACAGTATTGGGCAGCGCCACTCATCCTGTGAGTGGACACACCACCATAGTGACAGTATTGGGCAGCGCCACTCATCCTGTGAGTGGACACACCGCCATAGTGACAGTATTGGGCAGCGTCACTCATCCTGTGAGTGGACACACCACCATAGTGACAGTATTGGGCAGCGCCACTCATCCTGTGAGTGAACACACCGCCATAGTGACAGTATTGGGCAGCGCCACTCATCCTGTGAGTGGACACACCACCATAGTGACAGTATTGGGCAGCGCCACTCATCCTGTGAGTGGACACACCACCATAGTGACAGTATTGGGCAGCGTCACTCATCCTGTGAGTGGACACACCGCCATAGTGACAGTATTGGGCAGCGCCACTCATCCTGTGAGTGGACACACCGCCATAGTGACAGTATTGGGCAGCGTCACTCATCCTGTGAGTGGACACACCGCCATAGTGACAGTATTGGGCAGCGCCACTCATCCTGTGAGTGGACACACCGCCATAGTGACAGTATTGGGCAGCGTCACTCATCCTGTGAGTGGACACACCACCATAGTGACAGTATTGGGCAGCGCCACTCATCCTGTGAGTGGACACACCGCCATAGTGACAGTATTGGGCAGCGTCACTCATCCTGTGAGTGGACACGCCACCATAGTGACAGTATTGGGCAGCGTCACTCATCCTGTGAGTGGACACACCACCATAGTGACAGTATTGGGCAGCGCCACTCATCCTGTGAGTGGACACACCGCCATAGTGACAGTATTGGGCAGCGCCACTCATCCTGTGAGTGGACACACCGCCATAGTGACAGTATTGGGCAGCGCCACTCATCCTGTGAGTGGACACACCGCCATAGTGACAGTATTGGGCAGCGTCACTCATCCTGTGAGTGGACACACCGCCATAGTGACAGTATTGGGCAGCGCCACTCATCCTGTGAGTGGACACACCACCATAGTGACAGTATTGGGCAGCGTCACTCATCCTGTGAGTGGACACACCACCATAGTGACAGTATTGGGCAGCGTCACTCATCCTGTGAGTGGACACACCACCATAGTGACAGTATTGGGCAGCGCCACTCATCCTGTGAGTGGACACACCGCCATAGTGACAGTATTGGGCAGCGCCACTCATCCTGTGAGTGGACACACCGCCATAGTGACAGTATTGGGCAGCGTCACTCATCCTGTGAGTGGACACACCGCCATAGTGACAGTATTGGGCAGCGCCACTCATCCTGTGAGTGGACACACCGCCATAGTGACAGTATTGGGCAGCGTCACTCATCCTGTGAGTGGACACACCGCCATAGTGACAGTATTGGGCAGCGCCACTCATCCTGTGAGTGGACACACCGCCATAGTGACAGTATTGGGCAGCGCCACTCATCCTGTGAGTGGACACACCGCCATAGTGACAGTATTGGGCAGCGCCACTCATCCTGTGACTGGACACACCGCCATAGTGACAGTATTGGGCAGCGCCACTCATCCTGTGAGTGGACACACCACCATAGTGACAGTATTGGGCAGCGCCACTCATCTTGTGAGTGGACACACCGCCATAGTGACAGTATTGGGCAGCGTCACTCATCCTGTGAGTGGACACACCGCCATAGTGACAGTATTGGGCAGCGCCACTCATCTTGTGAGTGGACACACCGCCATAGTGACAGTATTGGGCAGCGCCACTCATCCTGTGAGTGGACACACCGCCATAGTGACAGTATTGGGCAGCGCCACTCATCCTGTGAGTGGACACACCGCCATAGTGACAGTATTGGGCAGCGCCACTCATCCTGTGAGTGGACACACCGCCATAGTGACAGTATTGGGCAGCGCCACTCATCTTGTGAGTGGACACACCGCCATAGTGACAGTATTGGGCAGCGCCACTCATCCTGTGAGTGGACACACCACCATAGTGACAGTATTGGGCAGCGCCACTCATCTTGTGAGTGGACACACCGCCATAGTGACAGTATTGGGCAGCGCCACTCATCTTGTGAGTGGACACACCGCCATAGTGACAGTATTGGGCAGCGTCACTCATCCTGTGAGTGGACACACCACCATAGTGACAGTATTGGGCAGCGCCACTCATCCTGTGAGTGGACACACCGCCATAGTGACAGTATTGGGCAGCGCCACTCATCCTGTGAGTGGACACACCACCATAGTGACAGTATTGGGCAGCGCCACTCATCCTGTGAGTGGACACACCGCCATAGTGACAGTATTGGGCAGCGTCACTCATCCTGTGAGTGGACACACCGCCATAGTGACAGTATTGGGCAGCGTCACTCATCCTGTGAGTGGACACACCGCCATAGTGACAGTATTGGGCAGCGTCACTCATCCTGTGAGTGGACACACCGCCATAGTGACAGTATTGGGCAGCGCCACTCATCCTGTGAGTGGACACACCGCCATAGTGACAGTATTGGGCAGCGCCACTCATCCTGTGAGTGAACACACCGCCATAGTGACAGTATTGGGCAGCGCCACTCATCCTGTGAGTGGACACACCGCCATAGTGACAGTATTGGGCAGCGCCACTCATCCTGTGAGTGGACACACCGCCATAGTGACAGTATTGGGCAGCGTCACTCATCCTGTGAGTGGACACACCGCCATAGTGACAGTATTGGGCAGCGCCACTCATCCTGTGAGTGGACACACCACCATAGTGACAGTATTGGGCAGCGTCACTCATCCTGTGAGTGGACACACCACCATAGTGACAGTATTGGGCAGCGTCACTCATCCTGTGAGTGGACACACCACCATAGTGACAGTATTGGGCAGCGCCACTCATCCTGTGAGTGGACACACCGCCATAGTGACAGTATTGGGCAGCGCCACTCATCCTGTGAGTGGACACACCGCCATAGTGACAGTATTGGGCAGCGTCACTCATCCTGTGAGTGGACACACCGCCATAGTGACAGTATTGGGCAGCGCCACTCATCCTGTGAGTGGACACACCGCCATAGTGACAGTATTGGGCAGCGTCACTCATCCTGTGAGTGGACACACCGCCATAGTGACAGTATTGGGCAGCGCCACTCATCCTGTGAGTGGACACACCGCCATAGTGACAGTATTGGGCAGCGCCACTCATCCTGTGAGTGGACACACCGCCATAGTGACAGTATTGGGCAGCGCCACTCATCCTGTGACTGGACACACCGCCATAGTGACAGTATTGGGCAGCGCCACTCATCCTGTGAGTGGACACACCACCATAGTGACAGTATTGGGCAGCGCCACTCATCCTGTGAGTGGACACACCGCCATAGTGACAGTATTGGGCAGCGTCACTCATCCTGTGAGTGGACACACCGCCATAGTGACAGTATTGGGCAGCGCCACTCATCCTGTGAGTGGACACACCGCCATAGTGACAGTATTGGGCAGCGCCACTCATCCTGTGAGTGGACACACCGCCATAGTGACAGTATTGGGCAGCGCCACTCATCCTGTGAGTGGACACACCGCCATAGTGACAGTATTGGGCAGCGCCACTCATCCTGTGAGTGGACACACCGCCATAGTGACAGTATTGGGCAGCGCCACTCATCTTGTGAGTGGACACACCGCCATAGTGACAGTATTGGGCAGCGCCACTCATCCTGTGAGTGGACACACCACCATAGTGACAGTATTGGGCAGCGCCACTCATCTTGTGAGTGGACACACCGCCATAGTGACAGTATTGGGCAGCGCCACTCATCTTGTGAGTGGACACACCGCCATAGTGACAGTATTGGGCAGCGTCACTCATCCTGTGAGTGGACACACCACCATAGAAACAGTATTGGGCAGCGCCACTCATCCTGTGAGTGGACACACCGCCATAGTGACAGTATTGGGCAGCGCCACTCATCCTGTGAGTGGACACACCACCATAGTGACAGTATTGGGCAGCGCCACTCATCCTGTGAGTGGACACACCGCCATAGTGACAGTATTGGGCAGCGTCACTCATCCTGTGAGTGGACACACCGCCATAGTGACAGTATTGGGCAGCGTCACTCATCCTGTGAGTGGACACACCGCCATAGTGACAGTATTGGGCAGCGTCACTCATCCTGTGAGTGGACACACCGCCATAGTGACAGTATTGGGCAGCGCCACTCATCCTGTGAGTGGACACACCGCCATAGTGACAGTATTGGGCAGCGCCACTCATCCTGTGAGTGGACACACCGCCATAGTGACAGTATTGGGCAGCGCCACTCATCCTGTGAGTGGACACACCGCCATAGTGACAGTATTGGGCAGCGCCACTCATCCTGTGAGTGGACACACCACCATAGTGACAGTATTGGGCAGCGCCACTCATCTTGTGAGTGGACACACCGCCATAGTGACAGTATTGGGCAGCGCCACTCATCTTGTGAGTGGACACACCGCCATAGTGACAGTATTGGGCAGCGCCACTCATCCTGTGAGTGGACACACCGCCATAGTGACAGTATTGGGCAGCGCCACTCATCCTGTGAGTGGACACACCGCCATAGTGACAGTATTGGGCAGCGCCACTCATCCTGTGAGTGGACACACCACCATAGTGACAGTATTGGGCAGCGCCACTCATCTTGTGAGTGGACACACCGCCATAGTGACAGTATTGGGCAGCGCCACTCATCTTGTGAGTGGACACACCGCCATAGTGACAGTATTGGGCAGCGCCACTCATCCTGTGAGTGGACACACCGCCATAGTGACAGTATTGGGCAGCGCCACTCATCCTGTGAGTGGACACACCGCCATAGTGACAGTATTGGGCAGCGCCACTCATCCTGTGAGTGGACACACCACCATAGTGACAGTATTGGGCAGCGCCACTCATCTTGTGAGTGGACACACTGCCATAGTGACAGTATTGGGCAGCGCCACTCATCTTGTGAGTGGACACACCGCCATAGTGACAGTATTGGGCAGCGTCACTCATCCAGTGAGTGGACACACCGCCATAGTGACAGTATTGGGCAGCGTCACTCATCCTGTGAGTGGACACACCGCCATAGTGACAGTATTGGGCAGCGCCATTCATTCTGTGAGTGGACACACCGCCATAGTGACAGTATTGGGCAGCGTCACTCATCCTGTGAGTGGACACACCACCATAGTGACAGTATTGGGCAGCGCCACTCATCCTGTGAGTGGACACACCACCATAGTGACAGTATTGGGCAGCGCCACTCATCCTGTGAGTGGACACACCACCATAGTGACAGTATTGGGCAGCGTCACTCATCCTGAGTGGACACACCACCATAGTGACAGTATTGGGCAGCGTCACTCATCCTGAGTGGACACACCACCATAGTGACAGTATTGGGCAGCGTCACTCATCCTGTGAGTGGACACACTGCCATAGTGACAGTATTGGGCAGCGTCACTCATCCTGTGAGTGGACACACCGCCATAGTGACAGTATTGGGCAGCGTCACTCATCCTGTGAGTGGACACACTGCCATAGTGACAGTATTGGGCAGCGTCACTCATCCTGTGAGTGGACACACCGCCATAGTGACAGTATTGGGCAGCGTCACTCATCCTGTGAGTGGACACACCGCCATAGTGACAGTATTGGACAGCGTCACTCATCCTGTGAGTGGACACACCGCCATAGTGACAGTATTGGGCAGCGTTACTCATCCTGTCAGTGGACACACCGACATAGTGACAGTATTGGGTAGCGTCACTCATCCTGTGAGTGGACACACTGCCATAGTGACAGTATTGGGCAGGGCCACTCATCCTGTGAGTGGACACACCACCATAGTGACAGTATTGGGCAGGGCCACTCATCCTGTGAGTGGACACACCGTGAGTTGATACACCACCATAGTGACAGTATTGGGCAGGGCCACTCATCCTGTGAGTTGATACACCGCCATAGTGACAGTATTGGGCAGGGCCACTCATCCTGTGAGTTGATACACCGCCATAGTGACAGTATTGGGCAGGGCCACTCATCCTGTGAGTGGACACACCACCATAGTGACAGTATTGGGCAGCGCCACTCATCCTGTGAGTGGACACACCGCCATAGTGACAGTATTGGGCAGCGCCACTCATCCTGTGAGTGGACACACCGCCATAGTGACAGTATTAGTGACACTGCTGCCACCACCAGTAAACTCAGACACTGCTGCCACCACCAGTAAACTCAGACACTGCTGCCACCACCAGTAAACTCAGACACTGCTGCCACCACCAGTAAACTCAGACATAGCTGCCACCACCGGGTAAACTCAGACACAGCTGCCACCACCGGGTAAACTCAGACACTGCTGCCACCACCCGGTAAACTCAGACACAGCTGCCACCACCCTGTTAACTCAGACACAGCTGCCACCACCCGGTAAACTCAGACACAGCTGCCACCACCCGGTAAACTCAGACACAGCTGCCACCACCCGGTAAACTCAGACACTGCTGCCACCACCCGGTAAACTCAGACACAGCTGCCACCACCCGGTAAACTCAGACACAGCTGCCACCACCCGGTAAACTCAGACACTGCTGCCACCACCTGGTAAACTCAGACACAGCTGCCACCACCCGGTAAACTCAGACACTGCTGCCACCACCAGTAAACTCAGACATAGCTGCCACCACCGGGTAAACTCAGACACAGCTGCCACCACCGGGTAAACTCAGACACAGCTGCCACCACCCGGTAAACTCAGACACAGCTGCCACCACCCGGTAAACTCAGACACAGCTGCCACCACCCGGTAAACTCAGACACAGCTGCCACCACCCGGTAAACTCAGACACAGCTGCCACCACCCGGTAAACTCAGACACAGCTGCCACCACCCGGTAAACTCAGACACTGCTGCCACCACCCGGTAAACTCAGACACTGCTGCCACCACCCGGTAAACTCAGACACAGCTGCCACCACCCGGTAAACTCAGACACAGCTGCCAACACCCGGTAAACTCAGACACAGCTGCCTCCACCCGGTAAACTCAGACACAGCTGCCACCACCCGGTAAACTCAGACACAGCTGCCACCACCCGGTAAACTCAGACACAGCTGCCACCACCCGGTAAACTCAGACACAGCTGCCACCACCCGGTAAACTCAGACACAGTTGCCACCACCCGGTAAACTCAGACACTGCTGCCACCACCCGGTAAACTCAGACACAGCTGCCACCACCCGGTAAACTCAGACACTGCTGCCACCACCCGGTAAACTCAGACACAGCTGCCACCACCCGGTAAACTCAGACACAGCTGCCACCACCCTGCAAACCCAGACACTGCTGCCACCACCCTGTAAACCCAGACACTGCTGCCACCACCCGGTAAACTCAGACACAGCTGCCACCACCCTGCAAACCCAGACACTGCTGCCACCACCCTGTAAACCCAGACACTGCTGCCACCACCCGGTAAACTCAGACACAGCTGCCACCACCCTGTAAACCCAGACACTGCTGCCACCACCCTGTAAACCCAGACACTGCTGCCACCACCTGGTAAACTCAGACACTGCTGCCACCACCCGGTAAACCCAGACACAGCTGCCACCACCCGGTAAACTCAGACACAGCTGCCACCACCCGGTAAACTCAGACACAGCTGCCGCCACCCGGTATACTCAGACACAGCTGCCACCACCCGGTAAACTCACAGCAGCACAACTGGCATGCTGCTGGAAGCGGCAACCTGAGACCTAGCAAATGCCTGCAGAAGCAGCGAGACAAATGAGGATGGACGGTTGTGATAGCGGAGCGTCATTATGGTCAGGAGGCAACGCCCAGTTGACGTAAGAGCGGCCACCATCCATCAGGTAACCCGGCCCTCTGGGACACTCAACCCACACTCGTAATGAACAAGAAATTGACAAAGGTCCGAGATGGATGGTGGCGGGTCCTGATAAACCAAGAGGATATTGATGAGGTTGGGCACTTGTGGCCGTATTTGGTCCAACACCGATGATGCCCCCTGCCTCAGTACCTTGCCTCACCTCCCCGTCTTGCCTCACCTGCCTCGCCCCGCCTCACCTGCCTCACCTACCTCGCCCCTCACCTGCCTCGCCCCTCACCTGCCTCGCCTCGCCACAGCCCCACCCAGCCAGTACTGACCACCACACAACCCGTCGTCTTGCTTAGGAACCTCCTTGAACTAGTTTTGGGTATTGTCGGTCAGTCCACCAGCTTAATACCTTGCAATGTTTTGTGTGGCCTATCCTGGGTGAGGTGGCCTAGCCTGGGTGAGGTGGCCTGGCCTGGGGGCGGTGGCCTAGCCTGGGTGAGGTGGCCTAGCCTGAGTGAGGTGGTCTAGCCCGGGTGAGGTGGCCTAGCCTGGGGGAGGTGGCCTAGCCTGGGGGAGGTGGCCTATCCTGGGGGAGGTGGCCTAGCTTGGGGAGGTGGCCTAGCCTGGGGGAGGTGGTCTAGCCTGGGTGAGGTGGACTAGCCTGGGTGAGGTGGTCTAGCCTGGGTGAGGTGGCCTAGCCTGGGTGAAGTGGTCTAGCCTGGGTGAGGTGGCCTAGCCTGGGTGAGGTGGCCTAGCCTGGGTGAGGTGGCCTAGCCTGGGGTGAGGTGGCCTACCCTGGGTGAGGTGGCCTAGCCTGGGTGAGGTGGTCTAGCCTGGGTGAGGTGGCCTAGACTGGGTGAGGTGGCCTAGCCTGGGTGAGGTGGCCTAGCCTGGGTGAGGTTGTCTAGCCTGGGTGAGGTGGCCTAGCCTGGGTGAGGTGGCCTAGCCTGGGTGAGGTGGCCAAGCCTGGGTGAGGTGGCCTAGCCTGGGTGAGGTGGCCTAGCCTGGGTGAGGTGGCCTAGCCTGGTTGAGGTGGCCTAGTCTTGAACCTCTCCTGCTGAAGAAATCCTGAATAATATCGAATAAAAATGAGGTTCCTTTAACATATATGTGACTCAGTCTACCATGAAAAACAGCGCTGTGAACTAAACATAGACTCCGCCCAGGAGGCAATAGCCCTCTCCAATAGCACTTGGGCTCCACCGAACCGTTTCTAAACTCTGTTTTAATGACTTAGATCCAGTTGAGCGGTTCTGGACCCCGTCGACCTGAACCCTTTAGGCAGTACGAGGACGCTATCAGCCAAGCATGGACCGTGTCGCGCGGCCCCCGTCCCCTGTTTCAGTGTACATGTCGACTAATTTGGGTGCGACAGCAGGCCTGAACTGCCCCGTAACTCAGATGGAAGAGGCACGGCAGCCTTTGTCAGAGTCATGAAACGAAGGCAGCTTGAGGCCACTAATTTGTTTTAATGTGTGTATTCATGGCTGGCTTGGTCGAGTCGTCGTTAACCCTTTGTTTTATGGAGTCTTGAGCTTGACTTGAGTAGATCTTTGCCAGCGCTCGGTGTTTAGAGGGTTTCCGACTCCTGCGAGTCGTCCACACCTGCTATAGACACCAGTTTCCGACTCCTGCGAGTCGTCCACACCTGCTATAGACACCAGTTTCCGACTCCTGCGTGTCGTCCACACCTGCTATAGACACCAGTTTCCGACTCCTGCGTGTCGTCCACACCTGCTATAGACACCAGTTTCCGACTCCTGCGAGTCGTCCACACCTGCTATAGACACCAGTTTCCGACTCCTGCGAGTCGTCCACACCTGCTATAGACACCAGTTTCCGACTCCTGAGTGTCGTCCACACCTGCTATAGACACCAGTTTCCGACTCCTGCGTGTCGTCCACACCTGCTATAGACACCAGTTTCCGACTCCTGCGAGTCGTCCACACCTGCTATGGACACCAGTTTCCGACTCCTGAGTGTCGTCCACACCTGCTATAGACACCAGTTTCCGACTCCTGCGTGTCGTCCACACCTGCTATAGACACCAGTTTCCGACTCCTGCGTGTCGTCCACACCTGCTATGGACACCAGTTTCCGACTCCTGTGTGTCGTCCACACCTGCTATAGACACCAGTTTCCGACTCCTGCGTGTCGTCCACACCTGCTATAGACACCAGTTTCCGACTCCTGCGTGTCGTCCACACCTGCTATAGACACCAGTTTCCGACTCCTGCGTGTCGTCCACACCTGCTATGGACACCAGTTTCCGACTCCTGTGTGTCGTCCACACCTGCTATGGACACCAGTTTCCGACTCCTGTGTGTCGTCCACACCTGCTATAGACACCAGTTTCCGACTCCTGCGTGTCGTCCACACCTGCTATAGACACCAGTTTCCGACTCCTGCGTGTCGTCCACACCTGCTATAGACACCAGTTTCCGACTCCTGCGTGTCGTCCACACCTGCTATAGACACCAGTTTCCGACTCCTGCGTGTCGTCCACACCTGCTATAGACACCAGTTTCCGACTCCTGCGTGTCGTCCACACCTGCTATAGACACCAGTTTCCGACTCCTGCGTGTCGTCCACACCTGCTATGGACACCAGTTTCCGACTCCTGTGTGTCGTCCACACCTGCTATGGACACCAGTTTCCGACTCCTGCGTGTCGTCCACACCTGTACCTTCCTCCAGAGATGCCAACTGAGGACCGTGAGGGTCGTGTTATATCAGGCACGGCTCCGGCTCCGGCTCCGGCTCTGGCTCCAGCAAGTGAGGGAGTCGGCCGGCCGCAGCATGAGTCCTGTAGACGGTATACAGTACCCCGGCTTCCCTCATGCTTCATGATGACGGTATATAATGAAGCCTCACACATCATGATGACGGTATATAATGAAGCCTCACACTTCATGATGACGGTATATAATGAAGCTTCACACATCATGATGACGGTATATAATGAAGCCTCACACTTCATGATGACGGTATATAATGAAGCCTCACACTTCATGATGACGGTATATAATGAAGCTTCACACATCATGATGACGGTATATAATGAAGCCTCACACTTCATGATGACGGTATATAATGAAGTCTCACACTTCATGATGACGGTATATAATGAAGTCTCACACTTCATGATGACGGTATATAATGAAGCTTCACACTTCATGATGACGGTATATAATGAAGCCTCACACTTCATGATGACGGTATATAATGAAGTCTCACACTTCATGATGACGGTATATAATGAAGCCTCACACTTCATGATGACGGTATATAATGAAGCTTCACACATCATGATGACGGTATATAATGAAGCCTCACACTTCATGATGACGGTATATAATGAAGCCTCACACTTCATGATGACGGTATATAATGAAGCCTCACACTTCATGATGACGGTATATAATGAAGCTTCACACTTCATGATGACGGTATATAATGAAGCCTCACACTTCATGATGACGGTATATAATGAAGCCTCACACTTCATGATGACGGTATATAATGAAGCCTCACACATCATGATGACGGTATATAATGAAGCTTCACACTTCATGATGACGGTATATAATGAAGCCTCACACTTCATGATGACGGTATATAATGAAGCCTCACACTTCATGATGACGGTATATAATGAAGCCTCACACTTCATGATGGCGGTATATAATGAAGCCTCACACTTCATGATGACGGTATATAATGAAGCTTCACACTTCATGATGACGGTATATAATGAAGCCTCACACTTCATGATGGCGGTATATAATGAAGCCTCACACTTCATGATGGCGGTATATAATGAAGCCTCACACATCATGATGGCGGTATATAATGAAGCCTCACACTTCATGATGGCGGTATATAATGAAGCCTCACACATCATGATGACGGTATATAATGAAGCCTCACACTTCATGATGGCGGTATATAATGAAGCTTCACACTTCATGACATATGATCTCAGTCTTAACCCCATATTTACACTTGTAACTGGCTCACGAACACAGCTTACAGAATACACACACACACACATTTTTTTTTTTTAAATATGCCAAAACTAGAAGACAGAAGAAAAAGAGGTGATATGATCACTACATACAAAATAGTAACAGGAATTGATAAAATCGATAGGGAAGATTTCCTGAGACCTGGAACTTTAAGAACAAGAGGTCATAGATATAAACTTGCTAAACACAGATGCCGAAGAAATATAAGAAAATTCACTTTCGCAAACAGAGTGGTAGACGGTTGGAACAAGTTAAGTGAGAAGGTGGTGGAGGCCAATAATTACACACACACACATACACATACACATACACATACACATACACACACGCACGCACACACAAGCTGAAGGAATGGTCGAGCAAATGGTTGATAGAGTTTAACCCAACCAAATGTAATGTAATGAAGATAGGTGTAGGGAGCAGGAGGCCAGATACAAGGTATCATCTGGGAGAGAAAATTCTTCAGGAGTAAGAGAAAGAAAAAGACTTGGGGGTTGATATCACGCCAGACCTGTCTCCTGCAGCACATATCAAGAGGATAACATCAGCAGCATATGCCAGGCTGGCCAACATACGAACGGCATTCAGAAACTTGTGTAAAGAAACATTCAAAACTTTGTATACCACATATGTCAGGCCAATCCTGGAGAATGCAGCCCCAGCATGGAGTCCATATCTAGTCAAGGATAAGACTAAACTGGAAAAGGTTCAAAGGTTTGCCACCAGACTAGTACCCGAGCTGAGAGGTATGAGCTACGAGGAGAGACTACGGGAATTAAACCTCAGTTCGCTGGAAGACAGAAGAGTTAGGGGGGACATGATCACCACATTCAAGATTCTGAAGGGAATTGATAGGGTAGATAAAGACAGGTTATTTAACACAAGGGGCACACGCACTAGGGGACACAGGTGGAAAGTGAGTGCCCAAATGAGCCACAGAGATATTAGAAAGAACTATTTTAGTGTCAGAGTGGTTGACAAATGGAATGCATTAGGGGGTGATGTGGTGGAGGCTGACTCCATACACAGTTTCAAGTGTAGATATGATAGAGCCCAATAGGCTCAGGAATCTGTACGCCTGTTGATTGACGGTTGAGAGGCGGGACCAAAGAGCCAGAGCTCAACCCCCGCAAACACAACTAGGTGAGTACAACTAGGTGAGAACACACACATCCCAGCTCATCCCGGGCTGTGAGGGATTGAGAGACTACATAGCAGGCACCATAACAATGGGAGGACCAAGAATAGTAGTAGCAGTAATATACAACCCTCCACCAAATGACAGAAGACCCAGTCAAGAGTATGAAAACAACAACATGGCAGTTAACACTATAATTGAGAGGGCAGCCTCTGCTCCCTGTAGAAATAGATCCCACCTGCTCATCATGGGGAACTTCAATCACGGAAGGATTGACTGGGAGAACAAGGAACCGCATGGAGGCGAGGATACGTGGAGAGCCAAACTATTGGAGGTGGCGACAAGAAACTTTCTAAGCCAACATGTCAGGGAACCCACTAGGATGAGGGGGAAAACGATGAACCAGCGAGACTCGACCTAGTCTTCACTCTGTAACGTACGATTATGTTACGTTGTTGGGTAGATTAGATACAGTGTTTAGTGAGTTTCATATTTATTTAGTAGTCCTGGATACAGCAGTGTCGTAGACGTTGAGACGGAGCTTGGAGCAGAGCAGGGAGCTGAGCGTGGCCGGAGTCGCGGAGCTCTATGTGGGAGAGTGTTGTAGCTGGATGTGGTCCTGGTCTGCTGCCTGTTCTGTGTCGAAGCTGTAGCGTCTTGGAGACGATTAGAACTGCCTACGCCGAGTGCTACATTCTTGACTGGAAATTGCACTGTTGTCGGTTCTCATATCGCTTCCTTATATATGGTGACTTCAGTGACCTTTTTAAACTAGGATATGAGGATGGGAGAACTCTTACCTGTAATTAGGAAAGAGATTATAGCATCTGCAATTAGTGCTAATTAGCTACGCCCTTAAGATGATGAGATAATGGAGCGAGTATAAGGATTACTCGCTACAACTCTGAACGACTCCGACATAAGAGAAGTCGGTCTTGAGGCCCCAGTAGGAATGAGCGACCACAGTGTACTGGCGTTTGAATACCTGGTTGAAGAAGGGTTATTGACCCCTTCAGCGGGGTCTAAGGTGATGTGGTTGACGGAGGTCAGGTCAGCGGGGTCAAAGGGGATGTGATTGACGGAGGTCAGGTCAGCGGGGTCAAAGGGGATGTGATTGACGGAGGTCAGGTCAGCGGGGTCAAAGGGGATGTGGTTGACGGAGGTCAGGTCAGCGGGGTCAAAGGGGATGTGGTTGACGGAGGTCAGGTCAGCGGGGTCTAAGGTGATGTGGTTGACGGAGGTCAAGTCAGCGGGGTCTGAGATAATGTGGTTGACGGAGGTCAGGTCAGCGGGGTCTAAGATAATGTGGTTGACGGAGGTCAGGTCAGCGGGGTCTAAGATAATGTGGTTGACGGAGGTCAGGTCAGCGGGGTCTAAGGTGATGTGGTTGACGGAGGTCAAGTCAGCGGGGTCTGAGATAATGTGGTTGACGGAGGTCAGGTCAGCGGGGTCTAAGATAATGTGGTTGACGGAGGTCAGGTCAGCGGGGTCTAAGGTGATGTGGTTGACGGAGGTCAGGTCAGCGGGGTCTAAGGTGATGTGGTTGAGTCAGCGCCCGGGGCTGTGTGTGCTTGAACGAGTACCGTCGGGGCCCTCCAGCAGATGGGCTCCTGGGACTACAAAGGTGTACCGCTGCACCACGGTGAGTGTACCGCTGCACCACGGTGGGTGTACCGCTGCACCACGGTGAGTGTACCGCTGCACCACGGTGGGTGTACCACTGCACCACGGTGGGTGTACCGCTGCACCACGGTGGGTGTACCGCTGCACCACGGTGGATCAGAGGTGAACTCATTAAGGTGAGGCTCAGGTACTCACCTCACTCACCCACAGGTATTAGTATGCTCCCTGGAGGCGTCCGTATGCCGGGGTCCTGGACGCTCCCTAGCCCCTTGCATGCTGATGTCTGCAGTGGTGTGTGTGTGTTGTTACGGGGTCACGCACGCTGCGTCACGCACGCTGCGTCACGCACGCTACGTCACGCACGCTGCATCACGCACGCTGCGTCACGCACGCTGCGTCACGCACGCTGCGTCACGCACGCTGCGTCACGCACGCTGCATCATGCACGCTGCGTCACGCAAGCTGCGTCACGCACGCTACGTCACGCACGCTGCATCACGCACGCTGCGTCACGCACGCTGCGTCACGCACGCTGCATCACGCACGCTGCATCACGCACGCTGCATCACGCACGCTGCGTCACGCACGCTACGTCACGCACGCTGCGTCACGCACGCTGCGTCACGCACGCTGCGTCACGCACGCTGCATCACGCACGCTGCGTCACGCACGCTGCGTCACGCACGCTGCGTCACGCACGCTGCATCACGCACGCTGCGTCACGCACGCTGCGTCACGGACACACAGCCAGGGGAGGACATAGTGTGGTGGAGGTTGTTGATGTCTCTTGCTGGTATGTTGACTGACCTGCCCTCCTCTCCTGACCCCCCCCTGGCCTGTACTCATGCCTGTACTCGTGCCTGCACTCATGCCTGCACTCTTGCCTGCACTCATGCCTGTACTCGTGCCTGCACTCATGCCTGCACTCATGCCTGCACTCTTGCCTGCACTCATGCCTGTACTCGTGCCTGCACTCATGCCTGCACTCATGCCTGCACTCATGCCTGTACTCATGCCTGTACTCGTGCCTGTACTCGTGCCTGCACTCATGCCTGCACTCTTGCCTGCACTCATGCCTGTACTCGTGCCCGCACTCACGCCTGCACTCTTGCCTGTACTCATGTCTCTACTCATGCCTGCACTCGTGCCTGCACTCATGCCTGCACTCTTGCCTGCACTCTTGCCTGCACTCATGCCTGCACTCATGCCTGTACTCATGCCTGCACTCGTGCCTGTACTCATGCCTGCACTCATGCCTGTACTCATGCCTGCACTCATGCCTGCACTCATGCCTGTACTCGTGCCTGCACTCATGCTTGCACTCATGCCTGCACTCATGCCTGCACTCATGCCTGTACTCATGCCTGCACTCATGCCTGCACTCATGCCTGTACTCATGCCTGCACTCATGCCTGTACTCGTGCCTGTACTCATGCCTGCACTCATGCCTGTATTCATGCCTGCACTCGTGCCTGTACTCATGCCTGCACTCATGCCTGCACTCATGCGTGCACTCATGCGTGCACTCACGCCAGCACTCATGCCTGCACTCATGCCTGCTTTCGTGCCTGCACTCATGCTTGCACTCATGCCTGCACTCGTGCCTGCACTCATGCCTGCACTCATGCTTGCACTCATGCCTGCACTCATGCCTGCACTCGTGTCTGCACTCATGCCTGCACTCATGCCTGCACTCATGCTTGCACTCATGTCTGTACTCATGCCTGCACTCATGCCTGCACTCATGCCTGCACTCGTGTCTGCACTCATGCTTGCACTCATGCCTGCACTCGTGTCTGCACTCATGCTTGCACTCATGCCTGCACTCATGCCTGCACTCATGCCTGCACTCGTGTCTGCACTCATGCTTGCACTCATGCCTGCACTCATGCTTGCACTCATGCCTGCACTCATGCCTGCACTCATGCTTGCACTCATGCCTGTACTCATGCCTGCACTCATGCCTGCACTCGTGCCTGCACTCGGGTAGGCAGTCATGCTTGCACTCGTGTCTGCACTCAAACCTGCACTCACCCACACTCAAACCTGCGCTCACCCACACTCAAACCTGCACTCACTAACAATCATACCTGCACTCACCAACACTCATACCTGCACTCACCAACACTCATACCTGCACTCACCAACACTCATACCTGCACTCACCAACACTCATACCTGCACTCACCAACACTCATACCTGCACTCACCAACACTCATACCTGCACTCACCAACAATCATACCTTCACTCACCAACACTCATACCTGCACTCAGCAACACTCAAACCTGCACTCACCAACACTCATACCTGCACTCACCAACAATCATACCTGCACTTACCAACAATCACACCTGCACTCACCAACACTCATACCTGCACTCACCAACAATCATACCTGCACTCACCAACACTCATACCTGCACTCACCAACAATCATACCTGCACTCACCAACACTCATACCTGCACTCACCAACAATCATACCTGCACTCACCAACAATCATACCTGCACTCACCAACAATCATAACTTCGGTTTCAACTCTTTTGACCATGTCGTAGCTCAGTCGATTAATTTAGCGTTTGGGAGACTCACAGACGCAGGTTCGAATCCTCTTCACGGCTCTTGTGGATTTGTTCATTGATGCATCACGCTATTGTGATTACTGTGTGTAATGTAGGGAATACTATCCAAGTCCCCTGCTCTACCAGCCCTCAGTATAACAGACCCTTTATCCTGCATATTGGTGCGTCTGATTTGGGAACTGGTGAAGTTGTTATACAAGTCGGCCTTGATAACACTGAACACCCAGTATACTTGATAACACTGAACACCCAGTATACTGTTATTGTTGAAAGTGTAATAGAGCACAGAGAAGAACTATTCAGTAGTGGCAAAATAGACATTAGGTCTCATTTTATCTGTTAAGAAATTTGATGCTTAATTTTCAGGAAATAAAGTGTTAATTTTCACAGATCATAACCCACTTTTCATCAACATGATGAAAATTAAAAACCAAATGATTCTTAGATGGTCGTTATTTCTCCAAGAGTTCGATGTTGAGATTAAGGATATTCCAGGGAGGCAAAATATAATTGACGATGCTTTATCTAGAAGTTTTGTGTATTATGTAACATTATAATGAGATATGTTTATTTTAAATTTTCATTTTATTTGTTACATTCTTACTTTCAGAAAAAATGTCATTGATCTTAAATCAATTGATTTTTTTTTTCCCTGAGGTGAGGGTGTGTTACGTATCCCTAATTATGGATACTCACAATATTTAATGTAAAATAAATTGCTGAAAATAATTTCTTCATATATATATACAGTATATATATATATATATATATATATATATATATATATATATATATATGTGTGTGTGTGTGTGTGTGTGTGTGTGTGTGTGTGTGTGTGTGTGTGTGTGTGTGTGTGTGTGTGTGTGTGTGTGTGTGAGTGTGAGTGTGAGTGTGAGTGTGAGTGTGTGTGTGTGTGTGTGTGTGTGTGTGTGTGTGTGTGTGTGTGTGTGTGTGTGTGTGTATGTGTGTGTGTGTGTGTGTGTGTGTGTGAGTGTGAGTGTGAGTGTGTGTGTGTGTGTGTGTGTGTGTGTGTGTGTGTGTGTGTGTGTGTGTGTGTGTGTGTGTGTGTGTGTGTGAGTGTGAGTGTGAGTGTGAGTGTGTGTGTGTGTGTGTGTGTGTGTACTCACCTATATGTACTCACCTATATGTGCTTGCAGGATCGAGCATTGACTCTTGGATCCCGCCTTTCTAGCTATCGGTTGTTTACAGCAATGACTCCTGTCCCATTTCCCTATCATACCTAGTTTTAAAAGTATGAATAGTATTTGCTTCCACAACCTGTTCCCCAAGTGCATTCCATTTTTCTACTACTCTCACGCTAAAAGAAAACTTCCTAACATCTCTGTGACTCATCTGAGTTTCCAGTTTCCACCCATGTCCCCTCGTTCTGTTATTATTACGTGTGAACATTTGATCTATTTCCACTTTGTCAATTCCCCTGAGTATTTTATATGTCCCTATCATATCTCCTCTCTCCCTTCTTTTCTCTAGTGTCGTAAGGTTCAGTTCCTTCAGCCGCTCTTCATATCCCATCCCTCGTAGCTCTGGGACAAGCCTCGTCGCAAACCTCTGAACCTTCTCCAGTTTCTTTATGTGTTTCTTCAGGTGGGGGCTCCATGATGGCGCGGCATACTCTAAGACGGGTCTCACGTAGGCAGTGTAAAGCGCCCTAAAAGCTTCCTCATTTAGGTTTCTGAATGAAGTTCTAATTTTCGCCAGTGTAGAGTCCGCTGCTGTCGTTATCCTATTTATATGTGCCTCAGGAGTTAGATTAGGTGTCACATCCACTCCCAGGTCTCTTTCTCGAATCGTTACAGGTAGGCTGTTCCCCTTCATTGTGTACTGTCCCTTTGGTCTCCTGTCACCTGATCCCATTTCCATAACTTTACATTTACTGGTGTTAAACTCCAGTAGCCATTTCTCTGACCATCTCTGCAGCCTGTTTAAGTCCTCTTGGAGGATCCTACAATCCTCGTCTGTCACAACTCTTCTCATTAATTTTGCGTCATCTGCAAACATCGACATGTATGATTCCACTCCTGTAAACATATCATTTACGTAAATTAGAAAGAGGATTGGTCCCAGCACCGATCCTTGAGGTACCCCACTTGTTACTGTTCGCCAGTCCGACTTTTCGCCCCTTACCATTACCCTCTGGCTCCTTCCTGTTAGGTAGTTCTTCACCCATACTAGGGCCTTTCCGCTTACTCCTGCCTGCCTCTCAAGTTTGTATAGCAGTCTCATGTGCGGTACCGTATCAAAGGCCTTTTGGCAGTCAAGAAATATGCAGTCTGCCCAGCCTTCTCTGTCCTGCCTTATCCTTGTTACTTTATCATAGAATTCTAAAAGGTTTGTTAGGCATGATTTCCCTGTCCAGAACCCATGTTGGTGCTTGTTTACAAACCCAATGCTCTCCAGGTGCTCAACAAGTCTTAGCCTAATTATTCTTTCAAGTATTTTGCAGGGGATGCTTGTCAGTGATACGGGTCTGTAGTTAAGTGCCTCCTCCCTATCCCCCTTTTTGAAAATCGGTACGACATTTGCCTCCTTCCAGCAACTGGGCAATTCTCCCGACATAAGTGACTCATTGAAGATCATTGCCAGAGGCACGCTGAGAGCCTGCGCTGCCTCTTTAAGTATCCACGGTGATACTTTGTCTGGTCCAACAGCTTTATTTGCATCCAGTGTTGTCAACTGTTTCATTACATCCTCTGCTGTCACCTCTATATCTGATAGTCTTTCATCTTGGGTAATCTCTTCTAACAATGGGAGCTGCTCAGGCTCGGTAGTGAACACTCCATGGAATTTTGCATTCAGTACCTCGCAGATATCCTTGTCGCTTTCTGTATATGCCCCTTCTGTTTTCCTCAGTCTTGTCACTTGGTCATTTACCGACATCTTCCTTCTTATATGGCTATGTAGTAATTTTGGTTGCTTTTTCGCTTTGACTGCAATATCGTTCTCATAATTTCTTTCCGACACTCGTCTTATGTTAATGTAATCATTCCTAGCTCTGTTACATCTAATCCTGTTGTCCTCTGTCCTTTGCCTTCTGTACTTCCTCCACTCCCTCCTGCTTCTCACCTTTGCTTCCTGACACTGTCTATTAAACCATGGGTTATTATATTCCCTCCTGCTTTTTCCTTTATTGTTGGAATAAATCTATCTTCAGCCTCCTTGCATTTCAATATGACTTGGTTCATCATACCTTGCACTGTTTTTCCTCTAAGTTCTTCCTCCCACTGCACTTCTCCCAGGTAGTCCCTTATCCTTCTGTAGTCCCCTTTTCTGTAATCAAGTCTCCTTTCCCGGACCTCTTGTCCTTTGGTCACAATTTTAAGCTCCATCATGTAGTCAAAGGCTAGGACACAATGGTCACTAGCTCCTAGTGGTATTTCATGTTCCAACTGCTCGATGTCTTCTACATTCTGAGTGATAATGAGATCTAATAGGCTGGGCGTATCCCCTCCTCTTTCCCTAGTATCTTCTTTCACATGCTGTGTTAGGAAATTCCTGTCAATAACGTCTACCAGCTTCGCTCCCCAGGTCTCCTCCCCGCCATGGGGATTCCTCGTTTCCCAATCTATCTCTCCGTGATTTAGGTCCCCCATGACCAGCAGCTTCGCTCTCATTCTATGCACTAAAGTTGCTGCCCTCTGCAGTTCATCCATACATGTCTTGTTGCTGTCCTCGTACTCCTGCCTGGGCCTTCTACTGTTTGGTGGGGGATTGTAGAGTATCAAGATTACAATCTTCTTCCCATCCACTGTCAGAGTTCCATGTATGAAGCTTGTGCTTTCATTGGTACCCAGATTTTCCAGCTCATCAAACTTCCATTTCCGCTTTATTAGTAGTGCCACTCCTCCTCCCTGTCTCTGTGTCCTTTCTTTTCTTATCACCTGGTACCCCTCTGGAAAGATTGCATCCGAGATCATGCCATTTATTTTAGTTTCCACTATTGCCACTATGTCTGGGTCTGCCTCACTAACTCTTTCTTTTATCTCTTCTGCTTTATTGGCTACCCCATCAGCATTGGTGTACCAAACCTTGAGACTCTTCTTGGAAACTCGGGTGTCAGAGTTCCCCCTTTCACCAGGGGTCTGGGGGGAACTGGGGGGTGTCTGGGGGGCAAGTGGGGGCTGTGGGGGTGAGTGGGGGGGTGCTAGGGGGGTGCCTGGGAGTGCCTGGTAGGCGAATGGGGTCTGGGCATCTAGGGGGGTAGGAAGGGCATAATGGGTCTGAAAGTTAGGGGTCTGAATAGCATAGGGGGGTTGAGAAATAGAGTGAGACTGAGAGTCAGATAGAGGTTGAGAGGTTGGGGGGAAGAGGGCTACTGAGGGTGGAGAGTTGAGATGAGAATGGAGCATGGGTGCTGGGAGTGGAAGAGAGGGTATATTAGTTAGGGGGGAATCGGGGGTAGGTGGGGGTTTTGGGGTAGAAGAGGGAAAGAGGGAGATGGGGGAAGGTGTTAGGGGGTCACAAGGTGAGGGGGTTAAATGTGGGCTGGAGGTGCATAGGAGGGGTGAGGGTTGGGTGGGGTTTGGGGGTGAGTGGAAGAGGGGTGCAGTGGAAGCTGGGATGGAGTAGATGGAATTGAAGTCAATGGGGTAGAAGGGGCAGGGGAGTGGGAAGGGGTATTTGGGGAGGGGGGGATGGGAAGGTGGGTTTGGGGAGGGCATTGCTTGACCCACTGGGGTCGCTGACAAGTGTGATGTAGCAGGGGCTGGGGAATCGTTGTGGAGGTGCAAATGTGGAAGGGACAGGGGGGTTTTGGGAGGCTGAGGCAGGGGGGATGTATAGGAGGGCTGAGTTGGGGAGGATGCGACCTGGGAGATGACCTGGGAGGTGACCTGGGAGGTGACCTGGGATGTGACCTGGGAGGTGAGACTACCTGAGACGCTAGTACGTTGTCGTTGTTGCCATCTATTTTTGTGGGCTGTTTGCTCATCTTTCGTCATAAACCTCTCTATAAACACATTGTAATGGGTTTCACTTCCTCTGAGTAAATGCTTGCTCCTCATTATGTACTCCACTGCCTCCTCATTGGAGAATTGCACCAGAACAGGTTTATTCTTGGTACAATTGTAGGGTCCAACCCGTCGATTGATATCCACCTCGCGTTCTGCCATCTCTGCTCCAATACACCTCAATATCTCGTGCAATTCGTATTTTTCTGTTTCTATTCTCTCTTGTCTAGTTGGTGCCCTAGATTCGAATAATCCATGTATTATAATAGACCGTCTCCTCAGTAATTCATTGTCATGCTGGTAGCCTGTCCCCTGGGGATTCCCCATCCCAACTGCAGTCACTAACCCATCTCCCACTAATCCTCTATCCTTAGCCATGCTGCTAAACCTTCCTAATTCGTTTGTGATACGAGCACATTCCCTCTCCCAGTCCTCTCTTCCCTTCCTAATCTCTTCCTGAACATAGAGCATAAGTTCTTGTTTCTGCCTCTCTACCGCATCCTGTATTTGCTGAAATACCTCACTTTTAATCCCCTGGATTAGATCCTCCAACCAATCACTCCTTCTCTCTACAAATTTCCCTATTAATTTGTCTATAAATCTGTCCTCCTCCTCATCCCTGCTGGTGATTGACCTTGAACCCCTTCTAGTCATTGCAGTAACAATCTAGCCAAAAAGGCGCTCCTCAATACCTTGCACAATCTGCTAACACAATAGGTGAGTGAATCTCCAATCGTCGTCCCACGTAGTGGTATAAGGGTTGCTGCCGAGGTGAGGTCACGCGGTCAGAGGTCGGTGAGGTCTGGTTTCACACTGCACAGTATTTCCTCAACTATTTTGAATTACGCTAATTAAACTGTTTTTCTTCACTACCTTATGGCTCTGGTCAAAACCCAAGGTTTTTTCATTCACTTGTACATTCACTTATAGTCTTTTTCACTTCGAAGTTGCCTGATTACCCCTCCCACTCCACTAGTGATCCAGGAGCTCCCAACCCACGTCCACCCAACACGATGGTCACAAGACAAGTGACCATCGTCACTTGAGTGTGTGTGTGTGTGTGTGTGTGTGTGTGTGTGTGTGTGTGTGTGTGTGTGAGTGTGTGTGTGTGTGTGTGTGTGTGTGTGTGTGTGTGTGTGTGTGTGTGTGTGTGTGTGTGTGTGTGTGTGAGTGTGAGTGTGTGTGTGTGTGTGTGTGTGTGTGTGTGTGTGTGTGTGTGTGTGTGTGTGTGTGTGTGTGTGTGTGTGTGTGTGTGTGTGTGTGTGTGCTTTTTTGTAATGTGTAGTAGAACATGGCAACAGTTGGAGCAAGGAGCGGGCTTCCTAATTTCCTTGTTTAATACCTGTCCATTCCTGGTCAGCTTCTGGACCAGGAAATTGTTCATGTTCATTTGTGGAGTTGCCAGATGTCACCTCTTGGCCCGCTGCAAGCACACCTGCGGCCCGCTGCAAGCACATCTGCGGCCCGCTGCAAGCACACCTGCGGCCCGCTGCAAGTACACCTGTGGCCCGCTGCAAGCACACTTGCGGCCCGCTGCAAGCACACCTGCGGCCCGCTGCAAGCACACCTGCGGCCCGCTGCAAGCACACCTGCCGCCTGCTGCAAGCACACCTGCTGCAAGCCCACCTATGGCCCGCTGCAAGTACACCTATGGCCCGCTGCAAGCACACCTGCGGCCCTCTGCAAGCACACCTGCGGCCCACTGCAAGCACACCTGCGGCCCACTGCAAGCACACCTGCGGCCCGCTGCAAGCACACCTGCGACCCGCTGCAAGCACACCTGCGGCCCTCTGCAAGCACACCTGCTGCTCGCTGCAAGTACACCTATGGCCCGCTGCAAGCACACCTGCGGCCCACTGCAAGCACACCTGCGGCCCGCTGCAAGCACACCTGCGGCCCGCTGCAAGCACACCTGCTGCTCGCTGCAAGCCCACCTATGGCCTGCTGCAAGCACACCTGCGGCCCACTACAAAATACACCTTCCGCCCGCTGCAAGCACACCTGCCGCCCGCTGCAAGCACACCTGCCGCCCGCTGCAAGCACACCTGCCGCCCGCTGCAAGCACACCTGCCGCCCGCTGCAAGCACACCTGCCGCCCGCTGCAAGCACACCTGCCGCCCGCTGCAAGCACACCTGCCGCCCGCTGCAAGCACACCTGCCGCCCGCTGCAAGCACACTGCCGCCCGCTGCAAGCACACCTGCCGCCCGCTGCAAGCACACTGCCGCCCGCTGCAAGCACACCTGCCGCCCGCTGCAAGCACACCTGCCGCCCGCTGCAAGCACACCTGCCGCCCGCTGCAAGCACACTGCCGCCCGCTGCAAGCACACCTGCCGCCCGCTGCAAGCACACCTGCCGCCCGCTGCAAGCACACCTGCGGCCCGCTGCAAGCACACCTGCGGCCCGCTGCAAGCACACCTGCGGCCCGCTGCAAGCACACCTGCGGCCCGCTGCAAGCACACCTGCTGCTCGTTGCAAGCCCACCTATGGCCTGCTGCAAGCACACCTGCGGCCCACTACAAAATACACCTGCCGCCCGCTGCAAGCACACCTGCGGCCCGCTGCAAGCACACCTGCCGCCCGCTGCAAGCACACCTGCCGGCCGCTGCAAGCACACCTGCCGCCCGCTGCAAGCACACCTGCCGCCCGCTGCAAGCACACCTGCCGCCCGCTGCAAGCACACCTGCCGCCCGCTGCAAGCACACTGCCGCCCGCTGCAAGCACACCTGCCGCCCGCTGCAAGCACACCTGCCGCCCGCTGCAAGCACACCTGCCGCCCGCTGCAAGCACACCTGCCGCCCGCTGCAAGCACACCTGCCGCCCGCTGCAAGCACACCTGCCGCCCGCTGCAAGCACACCTGCCGCCCGCTGCAAGCACACCTGCCGCCCGCTGCAAGCACACCTGCGGCCCGCTGCAAGCACACCTGCGGCCGCTGCAAGCACACCTGCGGCCCGCTGCAAGCACACCTGCGGCCCGCTGCAAGTACACCTGCGGCCCGCTGCAAGTACACCTGCGGCCCGCTGCAAGTACACCTGTGGCCCGCTGCAAGCACACTTGCGGCCCGCTGCAAGTACACCTGCGGCCCGCTGCAAGCACACCTGCGGCCCGCTGCAAGTACACCTGCGGCCCGCTGCAAGCACACCTGCGGCCCGCTGCAAGTACACCTGCGGCCCGCTGCAAGCACACCTGCGGCCCGCTGCAAGTACACCTGTGGCCCGCTGCAAGCACACCTGCGGCCCGCTGCAAGTACACCTGCGGCCCGCTGCAAGTACACCTGTGGCCCGCTGCAAGTACACCTGTGGCCCGCTGCAAGCACACTTGCGGCCCGCTGCAAGCACACCTGCGGCCCGCTGCAAGTACACCTGCGGCCCGCTGCAAGCACACCTGCGGCCCGCTGCAAGTACACCTGCGGCCCGCTGCAAGCACACTTGCTGCTCGCTGCAAGCACACCTGCGGCCCGCTGCAAGCACACTTGCTGCTCGCTGCAAGCACACCTGCGGCCCGCTGCAAGTACACCTGCGGCAGCACAAAGGATAAAGTAATTTGGTCATTTAACGGCCAAAATATCAGTATATATAAGTTAAACTATCACCTTTTAATACATTTAAACACTCAAAAGTAACACTAATGCTGCTGTGAGTCAAGCGAGTTAACACCTCTAATAACAGACAAGACGTTAACTGTTAAGTTGGCAGAAATTTTGTTTCAGTTATTTTAAGCGGTGATTTTATTTGTAATTTTATTTTTTTATTTTTTTAGAATCTACATCATATTTAAAATTGCTGGTGCTCCTCCAGCTAAGAGAAAAAGGAAACTGAAGGAAGTGGGGCGAGTGTTTCAAGAAAAAATGGACAGTATTTTTGCACAAGGGTGAATGGAAAGATACATTGTATAAACTGCAACAACAACATGGTCACGCCAGATGAGTACACTTGAAAAGACATTATGAAACGAATCATCGATCTTACGATGAATATGAAGGCCCAATGTGCGTGTCAAGACTCAAGGATGTGAAGGGATAACTTGAGACAGCAACAGATCTGTTTTACGAAAACTGAGAAAGGGAATGTTGCTCCCGTTACTGCGAGCTGTGAACTCAGCCCATGATGGCCATGAGTGGGAACTCTTACAGTGATGGAGATGTCGTATAGCAATGTCCTGTAACAGCGGCTCAAATTATGTCCAGAAACAGCACAGGGATATTTCCTGTGCTGTTAAAGTACAGGAAATATTTCCTGTACTTTATACCCTGTACTTTATTTCCCTGCACAGGGAAATATTCCTGTTCCTGCAGCACAGGGATATTTCCTGTAAATATTGAGAGATATTTCAGTAACCAGGAAGACTGTTGCTGCACGGAGTGATGACATGTCCGGTGATCTGAAACAACAGTTGAAGGCCGCAGCATCATCATGATTTGAACATTTTTCTATTGCTATTGATGAGACCGTTGAGGTCAGTAGCATAGCACAGCGTGTGGTCTTCGTCAGGGCCTGTGAAGGTGCATTTAATATTTATGAAGAACTGCTCCCCAGACATGACACCAACACAAGCCAGGACAGCGTAGAGAGAGTCGAGCAGGTTGTGCCTGACTATGGTTGGGATGTGAGTAAACTTGCAAGCTTCAGGACCGACGGTGCTGACAATATGGTGGGCAGACATAATGATGCCAACTTACGAACAAAAATAGAAAACTTGCATCTTGATTTGCACATTTTCACTGCATGAGCAAAATATGTGTTCAATGATTTTAAAAATGGATCATGTGCTTAGTTTGGTCACAAAAACAGTGAACTAAAGGGAGCCGGTCGGCCGAGTACACAGCATGCTGGACTTGTGATCCTGTGGTCCTGGCTTCGATCCCAGGCGCCGGCGAGAAACAATGGGCAGAGTTTCTTTCACCCTATGAAAGAAATATTTATGCCCCTGTTACCTAGCAGTAAAATAGGTACCTGGGTGTTAGTCAGCTGTCACGGGCTGCTTCCTGGGGGTGGAGGCCTGGTCGAGGACCGGGCCGCGGGGACACTGAAAGCCCCGAAATCATCTCAAGATAACCTCAAGAAGATACATCAGAAGCCGAGCTCTCAACTACCGCCTTTCAGCCAGTTGTTGGAAGACATGGATAACCAGTTTACCAATGTTCCCGTCAACACACAAGTCCGCTGGTTGTCATGATACAAAGTGCTGAAAAGATTTAATTGGTCGAAACAAGAAATAATTATGTTATTGAAGATGAAAGGTCAAAACACAGAGGAAATAAATGATGAAAGTTGGCTCCAGGAACTGTCTTTTGTTGTGAAGTGAGAGTGTGTCACATTAACAGTGAGCATCGGGGGTAAAATACAGAGTGCCAGGGTAAGTGCCACTCACCTGAGCACGTGGTGATCTGGCACTCTAGGCACAGACCGCACGGCCTCCTTCCCTGCCTCCCTACCTCATTTGTGAGGGGCACTCGGGTATAGCTTGTAACTTTGTTTTGATCCCAAGGATAAGAGACAGACTAAGAGAATTACTGTCATGTCAATTTAAAGTCTGCCTGGGAATTAACCCTTGTGATTCTACGTGTGGTCGAGTTCTGTCCCTTCGGTTGGGCTCCTTGTTGGGGTGAAGACCCAGGTTATGTTTGAAGTACGTTTATCTGTGGTATAAACTGCGGTATGCCATTTTATATAATGAGCGTCTGTGACGAAGTATTTATTATCATATTTTAACCAAATTCAAGACATCTGTATAGTAGCAGGAAGGCTGGCGGGCTGGCAGGGAGGCAGGCAGGCTGGCGGGCTGGCAGAGAGGGAGGCTGGCAGGCTGGCGGGCGGGCAGGCTGGCAGGGAGGGAGGCTGGCAGGCTGGCGGGCGGGCAGGAAGCAGGCATAGAGAAAGGGAGGCAGACAGAATAACAGGAGCCTGCTATTCTGGCTGATGTTCTTCGTGGTTGAGGGGCTGGATCAGCGTGTGGGAGGGGCTGGATCAGCGTGTGGGAGGGGCTGGAGGGTGTGTGGTGTGTGTGGTGAAGCAGGCTGTTGAAGGGTGTGAGCACACAGGCAGGGTCAGCACCGCCTCCCTCGCCTACACCCTCACGCCCCCAGATAATACACCCTCACGCCCCCAGATAATACACACTCACGCCCCCAGATAATACACCCTCACGCCCCCAGATAATACACCCTCACGCCCACCAGATAATACACCCTCACGCCCCCAGATAATACACCCTCACGCCCCCAGATAATACACACTCACGCCCCCAGATAATACACACTCACGCCCCCAGATAATACACACTCACGCCCCCAGATAATACACACTCACGCCCCCAGATAATACACACTCACGCCCTCAGATAATACACACTCACGCCCACCAGATAATACACACTCACGCCCCCAGATAATACACACTCACGCCCCCAGATAATACACACTCACGCCCCCAGATAATACACCCTCACGCCCCCAGATAATACACACTCACGCCCCCAAATAATACACACTCACGCCAAAACAGTAATGTAAATTAGTTGGGGGAAATCAACGACAATTAAAACTAGATATTGCTCAGGTCGGTGAGAGATGGGCGTGTACTTGGGCAGCACCTCCTGGCTCTCCATGTGTATCGTACCACACCCCGGGGGAGGGGGGGGGGGAGTAAGATGTCAGGTGTAGTGAACTGGTATAACAGACACACACACACACACCCGGGACGGGTGAATGCTACATGTCTCTCAGCTTCATAACATATTATAAGATAATAATGGTGGTAATGACTTGCTGGAGTGGTTGGGTGAGTGGAGTAACGGGAGAGGTCGAGACCGCTTGATATCCTGCCACACCCTCCTGCCTCACCCTCCTGCCTCACCCACCAGCCACACCCTCCTGCCTCACCCACCAGCCACACCCTCCTGCCTCACCCACCAGCCACACCCTCCTGCCTCACCCACCAGCCACACCCTCCTGCCTCACCCTCCTGCCTCACCCACCAGCCACACCCTCCTGCCTCACCCACCAGTCACACCCTCCTGCCTCACCCACCAGCCACACCCTCCTGCCTCACCCACCAGCCACACCCTCCTGCCTCACCCACCAGTCACACCCTCCTGCCTCACCCACCAGCCACACCCTCCTGCCTCACCCACCAGCCACACCCTCCTGCCTCACCCACTAGCCTCACCCTCCTGCCTCACCCACCAGCCTCACACACCAGCCACACCCTCCTGCCTCACCCACCAGCCTCACCCTCCTGCCTCACCCTCCTGCCTCACCCTCCAGCCACACCCTCCTGCCTCACCCACCAGCCTCACCCTCCTGCCTCACCCTCCTACCTCACCCACCAGCCACACCCTCCTGCCTCACCCACCAGCCTCATCCTCCTGCCTCACCCTCCTGCCTCACCCCTCCTGCCTCACTCACCAGCCTCACCCACTAGCCTCACCCTCCTGCCTCACCCACCAGCCACACCCTCCTGCCTCACCCACCAGCCTCACCCTCCTTGTGGGAACCGACCTGTGAGATTTATATTTATTTAATTTATATGAATTTATATTTACGTTAATTTATATACTTCGATAGCAATTTGTATGATGTTAAGTGGACTGTATTTCTGCAATAATCTCATAATCTCACAAATCGATCCTCTACACATTAGGGGGGGTTTATATTGAATTTATATATATGCAGCCAATCAAACTACAGTATTAGACTACATACATTGAAGAGGTTCCTTATCTTATTGTACAGCAGGCCTTAGTCCACCAGGTATAACTAGGGTGTAGACACCAAATTATCCTCTTTGAGGTAGCTTCCATCACCCAGTAACTGGCACACAAAGCATGCTTCCTCGTCTTGACCTGTCAAAAGGGCGCTAGCTATGAAGCCAGAATCCTAATATATGACAGCTATATCAGAGAAAACACTGTACAAGGAACCATAAAGACCTAGGCTTAATTACCTTTAGTATGAGGCGATCTCATATTCTAACCGGCACACCCTATCTAATGACATTAATGGCCACAAATGATAGATAAATGGGTTTCGGCAGAACACTTAACTTGTATTTGTTGACAGCGTGTTGATGATGGTACACCTTTGGTTTCCATAACACTTCGTCCAAGTAAAATTAACAGGAGCCGAATTGCTCCAGTGCCTCTGGTCTAAGTAACAATAACAATGGCTGACACTCCATACTACTGATGCTACTGGCCGACATTGTCCAGATATGATAGGAGCCAAATTTGCTCCACACGTCTCGGAGATGACAATAACAATGGCTGACCACCCCTCCTCACTGACTCTACTGGCCTACATTGTCCAGATGACAGTAAGTGATAGAAGGGTCACATTTACTCTATTTTAATTCTGATAATTAAGTTAATTTATATGAGATGTTTTTATGATGGTAAAGTCCAAAGACTAATGTATTTAAGAATAATTCCCACCATAATAGGTGGTGAATTTATAATAGTATGTAGTAATGATATCCCGTTTTCTATAGACGGGAATTCCACTAAAAGTTACATTTTCTATGGGTAACTTGTTTATACAACACAGCAATATTATCTGTCTGTATGATATTATTATATGGTGTCGGATTTTCCGACACTCCTGCCTCACCCACCAGCCACACCCTCCTGCCTCACCCACCAGCCACACCCTTCTGCCTCACCCTCCTGCCTCACCCTCCTGCCTCACCCACCAGCCACACCCTCCTGCCTCACCCTCCTGCCTCACCCACCAGCCACACCCTCCTGCCTCACCCACCAGCCACACCCTCCTGCCACACCCTTCTGCCTCACCCTCCTGCCTCACCCTCCTGCCTCACCCACCAGCCACACCCTCCTGCCTCACCTACCAGCCACACCCTCCTGCCTCACCCACCAGCCACACCCTTCTGCCTCACCCTCCTGCCTCACCCTTCTGCCTCACCCTCCTGCCTCACCCTCCTGCCTCACCCACCAGCCACACCCACCAGCCACACCCTCCTGCCTCACCCTCCTGCCTCACCCACCAGCCACACCCTCCTGCCTCACCCTCCTGCCTCACCCACCAGCCACACCCTCCTGCCTCACCCTCCTGCCTCACCCACCAGCCACACCCTCCTGCCTCACCCTTCTGCCTCACCCTCCTGCCTCACCCACCAGCCACACCCTCCTGCCTCACCCACCAGCCACACCCTCCTGCCACACCCTCCTGCCTCACCCACCAGCCACACCCTCCTGCCTCACCCTCCTGCCTCACCCACCAGCCTCACCCTCCTGCCACACCCTCCTGCCTCACCCACCAGCCACACCCTCCTGCCACACCCTCCTGCCTCACCCACCAGCTTCACCCACCAGCCACACCCTTCTGCCTCACCCTCCTGCCACACCCTTCTGCCTCACCCTCCTGCCTCACCCTCCTGCCTCACCCACCAGCCACACCCTCCAGCCTCACCCACCAGCCACACCCTCCTGCCTCACCCTTCTGCCTCACCCTCCTGCCTCACCCTCCTGCCTCACCCACCAGCCACACCCTCCTGTCTCACCCACCAGCCACACCCTCCTGCCTCACCCACCAGCTTCACCCACCAGCCACACCCTCCTGCCTCACCCACCAGCCACACCCTCCTGCCTCACCCACCAGCTTCACCCACCAGCCACACCCTCCTGCCTCACACACCAGCCACACCCACCAGCCTCACCCACCAGCTACACCCTCCTGCCTCACCCACCAGCCACACCCTCCTGCCTCACCCACCAGCCACACCCACCAGCTACACCCTCCTGCCTCACCCACCAGCCACACCCTCCTGCCTCACACCAGCCACACCCACCAGCCTCACCCACCAGCTACACCCTCCTGCCTCACCCACCAGCCTCACCCACCAGCCACACCCTCCTGCCTCACCCACCAGCCACACCCACCAGCCTCACCCACCAGCTACACCCTCCTGCCTCACCCACCAGCCACACCCACCAGCCACACCCACCAGCCTCACCCACCAGCTACACCCTCCTGCCTCACCCACCAGCCACACCCTCCTGCCTCACCCACCAGCCACACCCTCCTGCCTCACCCACCACTACACCCTCCTGCCTCACCCACCACCACACCCTCCTGCCTCACCCACCAGCCACACCCTCCTGCCTCACCCACCACCACACCCTCCTGCCTCACCCACCAGCCACACCCTCCTGCCTCACCCACCACCATACCCTCCTGCCTCACCCACCACCACACCCTCCTGCCACACCCTCCTGCCTCACCCACCACCACACCCTCCTGCCTCACCCACCAGCCACACTCACCACCACACCCGGCGCCACACCCTGCTACACCCTGCGCCACACCCTGCACACAGGCAAAGAGCCCCGACAATAAACACGGCATCACTTACATCAACAGAAAGTCAGTCTTAAGCAAAGCTGTTCCGTCATTTCCTGATTTCCACAAGAGAAAGCTTTTGTGTTCACCTTCATGTGCTGACGCGGAGTCCCCTGACGGGTTGAGCGCTGGTTCTCAAGCCCCGCCTTTTGAACCATTTGTAATTTTAACAAGTGGTTTTTGCTCCTTGGTTCTTGATGACGTGTTGACACGTGTGTGCACCGAGTTGGCTTCAAGCACCTCACAAGACCTGTGACCTGTATACACACACCTGAAGAAGTTCGTTCCGACAGTTGTGTGACTGGTGTGTGTCTCCACGTGTCACAGGTTCCCGTCGCGTGACCTTTCTCACTTTGTTCATTGCCTCTTTGTCGCCTTTATTAGTACCGTTAGACTCACATGTGTTGATGACCACCCACACACCTGTCTATGGGGGCACGACGACGCTGTGCTCCGTATCATGGTGTGATGAGGATTATGAAGCCGTAAACATGTTTCTTGCTTTTATATCCGGTGTTTGTCTCGTGTCTTGAGTGTGGTGAAGAGTCCCTCAGTCCTTCCTCGTAGCTCAGGAGGAACCCTTCCAACCTGCCGTGTTTCATGCATTTGGACCTTTTTTTCATACTTTTTCAGGCAAGGGTTCGATGCCGCGACACCACACTAGAGAAGGTCTCATAAAGGTTATATATCATTGAATTGTCTGCACTTAACGCGTTGGTGAAGGTGGATCACTTTACTGATGTGTGTCTGGCACAGGACTGTGGTTAGGCCTATTGCTAGAAATGCAGAAATCTGTCTCTTCTCGGTATTGCTGTAAGGGTCTGCTCCCTCCCGCTCCTGTCCTCATAACTTTGTACGTGTCAGGATTTAAGTCCAGTAGCCATTTTTCAAACCCATTCTGAAGTGTGTCGAGAACTTTTGGCGGGTATCACAGGCCTCTGTTCCTTGTCATCTCACTAGTGTCGTATCATCATGACACACTGACATGAAGTCAATTGTCTTGGTATATTTAAATGTGTACCTGGGAGAGGACTGACCTTAGTACTGACGCCCATGGTGGTAGTGGCACCACAACCACCTCCATCTTTACATTGTGACGCGTTGTTCCTCTAAGGGGGCATATTATAAATCGTTATAAATTAAAAGTTGTTCAATTTGCTTATAAATTTTTTTATGAAATAGGTTTAGAAAGGGCTGCAACTGGCCCAAGTTTCACCATCACACCCTAAACAGAAAAGGAGAAAAAAAATACACAACGTATTATGCAACGAATGTTCAACATTCTCAAATAATCTCAGGGAACACATGTGTCAACTAAAATGTCTACTATGTGCTGTAGAAGCACAAACTCTTGTAATAATTGTAATATGTATGTGCAATATATTTATATGTAAATTTTTTTTTTCTTTTTTTTTTGGCCAATTTTTTTTTCTCGTTTGTTATCAAGGGATTTGCATGAAACTTGCACACCTTGCTCAATGAATGCTTATCTGCAAGGGTGCCAATTATGAACGAAATCTGTCGAAGTCAAGCTCAGCTACAGGTGGCCGAACTTGGATCTTTATTTTACTCTGGAAAGTAATTTACAACTTCAAAGTACTTCAGAGCTTTCATTTATTAATCAATTTACATGCAAATTACACCTTATATGTAGCGATTGTGCTTCTACAACATGGCGTAGACATTTTAGTCCAAAGTCTATTTGTTGATTTTATACAAATTTATAAATATCATATATTGCATATTTTTTAGAAGGGTAACTTTGAATAATTATATTATTGCACTAAACACTTTTTTGATAAAACTGGTCACTAGAATCCTTTATTATGTGCTTAATTTAATATCTGAGTGTTATAGAAATGATTTTAGTTGACACATGTGTTCCCTGAAACTATTTGAAAATTCGTTGCATAATTCGTTGTTTATTTTTTTTTTTCCTTTTCTGTTTAGGGTGTGATGATGAAACTTGGACCAGCTGCAGCCCTTTCTATAACCATTTCATAAAAAAATTTATAAGCAAATTGAACAACTTTTATTTATAACGATTTATAATGATATGCCCCCTAAGTAAACCCACCTCCAGTTCAGAGAGTACCTTGTGTGACCGTCCTCAATAGTCACAATTCGTACGTACTTAGCTTATAGATAGTAGTATACTGACTAGTTAGGAATATTTTTTTTTAAATAAATGAAGCTAAAAAATAAACTTAAATATTCCTAGGCCTATTATTGCACACACAGGTACTGTATTAGGCCTCGGATGTCGTGTATTAGGCCTAGGAAGGTTAGGTTAGTTTTTCCATCCAGGCCCACTAAAATTAATAGCATAAAAAGGTATTTGCAAGTGGTCCATCACTATACACTGGTACTTTGGACCAAATTGTTGTTATAGATACTATAATTTCTGGCGGATGGATTGCAATACACACACACACACACACACAATATATATATATATATATATATATATATATATATATATATATATATATATATATATATATTTATATATATATATATATATATATATATATATATATATATATATATATATATATATATATATATATATATATCATGCATATGCATATGCGCGAACAAGCCTGAGCTGTCTCCAGGCATATATGCAACTGAGTTTTCAGTTGCCCAGTAAATCTTCCCCGGCCAGGATACGAACCCATGACAAAGCGCTCAGGGAACGCCAGGCGAGTGTCTTACCACTACACCACGGAGACTGGTAATATAGTGTGAGGTAAGAGAGTTAGAGCGCCAGAGATGTGACACACCACCACCACTCGTCTCCTCAACCCGCTTCACAGTGTTGCAGCCAGGACGTGTGGGCGTGGCTGGGTGTGGGTGGCCAGGACGTGTGGGTGTGGGTGGCCAGGATCTGTGGGTGTTGCTGGGTGTGGCTGGCCAGGACCTGTGGGTGTTGCTGGGTGTGGGTGGCCAGGACCTGTGGGTGTTGCTGGGTGTGGGTGGCCAGGACGTGTGGGTGTGGCTGGGTGTGGGTGGCCAGGACCTGTGGGTGTTGCTGGGTGTGGGTGGCCAGGACCTGTGGGTGTTGCTGGGTGTGGGTGGCCAGGACCTGTGGGTGTTGCTGGGTGTGGGTGGCCAGGACCTGTGGGTGTTGCTGGGTGTGGGTGGCCAGGACCTGTGGGTGTTGCTGGGTGTGGGTGGCCAGGACCTGTGGGTGTTGCTGGGTGTGGGTGGCCAGGACCTGTGGGTGTTGCTGGGTGTGGGTGGCCAGGACGTGTGGGTGTTGCTGGGTGTGGGTGGGCAGGACGTGTGGGCGTGGCTGGGTGTGGGTGGCCAGGACGTGTGGGTGTGGCTGGGTGTGGGTGGCCAGGACGTGTGGGTGTTGCTGGGTGTGGGTGGCCAGGACGTGTGGGTGTTGCTGGGTGTGGGTGGGCAAGACGTGTGGGCGTGGCTGGGTGTGGGTGGCCAGGACGTGTGGGTGTGGCTGGGTGTGGGTGGCCAGGACGTGTGGGTGTGGCTGGGTGTGGGTGGCCAGGACGTGTGGGTGTTGCTGGGTGTGGGTGGGCAGGACGTGTGGGCGTGGCTGGGTGTGGGTGGCCAGGACGTGTGGGTGTGGGTGGCCAGGACGTGTGGGTGTTGCTGGGTGTGTTTGGCCAGGACGTGTGGGTGTTGCTGGGTGTGGGTGGCCAGGACGTGTGGGTGTTGCTGGGTGTGGGTGGGCAGGGCGTGTGGGCGTGGCTGGGTGTGGGTGGCCAGGACGTGTGGGTGTGGCTGGGTGTGGGTGGCCAGGACGTGTGGGTGTGGCTGGGTGTGGGTGGCCAGGACGTGTGGGTGTTGCTGGGTGTGGGTGGGCAGGACGTGTGGGCGTGGCTGGGTGTGGGTGGCCAGGACGTGTGGGTGTGGCTGGGTGTGGGTGGCCAGGACGTGTGGGTGTTGCTGGGTGTGGCTGGCCAGGACGTGTGGGTGTGGCTGGGTGTGGGTGGCCAGGACGTGTGGGTGTGGCTGAGTGTGGGTGGCCAGGACGTGTGGGCGTGGCTGGGTGTGGGTGGCCAGGACGTGTGGGCGTGGCTGGGTGTGGGTGGCCAGGACGTGTGGGTGTGGCTGGGTGTGGGTGGCCAGAACATCCCTCACTCAGCCTGGGTGGAATCCCACCCACAGCCTGGCAGGGGTCCAGGGGGCTAATATTAGGTCTATTGTGTTGGTTTTACCTTCCAGCCTCAGAAGTCTTAGGAAGGTGTAGGCCTAGTGTGGGACTGGGGGGGGGGGAGGTGCAGGTGTAGTGAGGGAGTGGGGGGGGGGAAGTGTAGGAATAGTGAGTGACGGGGGGAGGGTAGTGAGGGAGTGGGGGAGTGTAGGTGTAGAGTGACAGGACGGAGAAGCGCCACAGTCCTGTTAAAAATCAATTGTATTTTGTTGAGACTGAAGGATGCTCTTGTAAATCATCTTATCCACTCCTGTAGCAGGCCATGGTGGGGGGGGGGAGCTGGTGGGAGGGAGGGAGCTGGTGGGAGGGAGGGAGCTGGTGGGAGGGGGGAGCTGGTGGGAGGGAGGGAGCTGGTGGGAGGGAGGGAGCTTGTGGGAGGGAGAGAGCTGGTGGGAGGGAGGGAGCTGGTGGGAGGGAGGGAGCTGGTGGGAGAGAGGGAGCTGGTGGGAGAGAGGGAGCTGGTGGGAGAGAGGGAGCTGGTGGGAGAGAGGGAGCTGGTGGGAGGGAGAGAGCTGGTGGGAGGGAGAGAGCTGGTGGGAGGGAGGGAGCTGGTGGGAGGGAGGGAGCTGGTGGGAGAGAGGGAGCTTGTGGGAGGGAGGGAGCTGGTGGGGGGGAGGGAGCTGGTGGGAGAGTGGGAGCTGGTGGGAGAGAGGGAGCTGGTGGGAGGGAGGGAGTTGGTGGGAGAGTGGGAGCTGGTGGGAGAGTGGGAGCTGGTGGGAGAGTGGGAGCTGGTGGGAGAGTGGGAGCTGGTGGGAGAGGGAGATTAAGTTGGCAGAAAAAAGAAACTGTGGATCACTATCTCCCTGGCATCTAGGTCTCCATCACTAGCACACACTTCCTCCACTATGACAACACCATCTTCCTCAGCACCAGGCCCCTTCCTCAGCACCAGGCACCTTCCTCAGCACCAGGCCCTTTCCTCAGCACCAGGCCCTTTCCTCAGCACCAGGCACCTTCCTCAGCAGTAGACACCTTCCTCAGCACCAGGCCCCTTCCTCAGCACCAGGCACCTTCCTCAGCACCAGGCCCTTTCCTCAGCACCAGGCACCTTCCTCAGCACCAGGCACCTTCCTCAGCACCAGGCCCCTTCCTCAGCATCAAGCACCTTCCTCAGCAGAAGGCACCTACACTACAGCCAGCCTCCCAGCACCTACACTACTGCCAGCCTCCCAGCACCTACACTAACTACTGCCAGCCTCCCAGCACCTACACTAACTACAGCCAGCCTCCCAGCACCTACACTACTGCCAGCCTCCCAGCACCTACACTACAGCCAGCCTCCCAGCACCAACACTAACTACTGCCAGCCTCCCAGCACCTACACTAACTACTGCCAGCCTCCCAGCACCTACACTAACTACAGCCAGCCTCCCAGCACCTACACTACTGCCAGCCTCCCAGCACCTACACTAACTACAGCCAGCCTCCCAGCACCTACACTAACTACAGCCAGCCTCCCAGCACCTACACTACTGCCAGCCTCCCAGCACCTACACTAACTACAGCCAGCCTCCCAGCACCTACACTAACTACAGCCAGCCTCCCAGCACCTACACTACTGCCAGCCTCCCAGCACCTACACTAACTACTGCCAGCCTCCCAGCACCTACACTAACTACAGCCAGCCTCCCAGCACCTACACTACTGCCAGCCTCCCAGCACCTACACTACTGCCAGCCTCCCAGCACCTACACTAACTACAGCCAGCCTCCCAGCACCTACACTAACTACAGCCAGCCTCCCAGCACCTACACTACTGCCAGCCTCCCAGCACCTACACTAACTACAGCCAGCCTCCCAGCACCTACACTAACTACAGCCAGCCTCCCAGCACCTACACTACTGCCAGCCTCCCAGCACCTACACTAACTACTGCCAGCCTCCCAGCACCTACACTACTGCCAGCCTCCCAGCACATACACTACTGCCAGCCTCCCAGCACCTACACTACAGCCAGCCTCCCAGCACCTACACTACTGCCAGCCTCCCAGCACCTACACTAACTACAGCCAGCCTCCCAGCACCTACACTACAGCCAGCCTTCCAGCACCTACACTACTGCCAGCCTCCCAGCACCTACACTAACTACTGCCAGCCTCCCAGCACCTACACTACAGCCAGCCTCCCAGCACCTACACTACAGCCAGCCTTCCAGCACCTACACTACTGCCAGCCTCCCAGCACCTACACTAACTACAGCCAGCCTCCCAGCACCTACACTAACTACAGCCAGCCTCCCAGCACCTACACTAACTACAGCCAGCCTCCCAGCACCTACACTAACTACAGCCAGCCTCCCAGCACCTGCACTACAGCCAGCCTCCTAGCACCTACACTAACTACAGCCAGCCTCCCAGCACCTACACTACTGCCAGCCTCCCAGCACCTACACTACTGCCAGCCTCCCAGCACCTACACTAACTACAGCCAGCCTCCCAGCACCTACACTACAGCCAGCCTCCCAGCACCTACACTAACTACAGCCAGCCTCCCAGCACCTACACTACAGCCAGCCTCCCAGCACCTACACTAACTACAGCCAGCCTCCCAGCACCTACACTACTGCCAGCCTCCCAGCACCTACACTAACTACAGCCAGCCTCCCAGCACCTACACTACTGCCAGCCTCCCAGCACCTACACTAACTACTGCCAGCCTCCCAGCACCTACACTACTGCCAGCCTCCCAGCACCTACACTACTGCCAGCCTCCCAGCACCTACACTAACTACTGCCAGCCTCCCAGCACCTACACTAACTACTGCCAGCCTCCCAGCACCTACACTACTGCCAGCCTCCCAGCACCTACACTACTGCCAGCCTCCCAGCACCTACACTAACTACTGCCAGCCTCCCAGCACCTACACTAACTACAGCCAGCCTCCCAGCACCTACACTACTGCCAGCCTCCCAGCACCTACACTAACTACAGCCAGCCTCCCAGCACCTACACTAACTACAGCCAGCCTCCCAGCACCTACACTACTGCCAGCCTCCCAGCACCTACACTAACTACTGCCAGCCTCCCAGCACCTACACTACTGCCAGCCTCCCAGCACCTACACTAACTACAGCCAGCCACCCAGCACCTACACTACTGCCAGCCTCCCAGCACCTACACTAACTACAGCCAGCCTCCCAGCACCTACACTACTGCCAGCCTCCCAGCACCTACACTACTGCCAGCCTCCCAGCACCTACACTAACTACAGCCAGCCTCCCAGCACCTACACTACTGCCAGCCTCCCAGCACCTACACTAACTACAGCCAGCCTCCCAGCACCTACACTAACTACAGCCAGCCTCCCAGCACCTACACTACAGCCAGCCTCCCAGCACCTACACTACAGCCAGCCTCCCAGCACCTGCACTACAGCCAGCCTCCCAGCACCTACACTAACTACAGCCAGCCTCCCAGCACCTACACTACTGCCAGCCTCCCAGCACCTACACTAACTACAGCCAGCCTCCCAGCACCTACACTACAGCCAGCCTCCCAGCACCTACACTAACTACAGCCAGCCTCCCAGCACCTACACTACAGCCAACCTCCCAGCACCTACACTACAGCCAGCCTCCCAGCACCTACACTACTAGCCAGCCTCCCAGCACCTACACTACTAGCCAGCCTCCCAGCACCTACACTAACTACTGCCAGCCTCCCAGCACCTACACTAACTACAGCCAGCCTCCCAGCACCTACACTACTGCCAGCCTCCCAGCACCTACACTACTGCCAGCCTCCCAGCACCTACACTAACTACTGCCAGCCTCCCAGCACCTACACTAACTACTGCCAGCCTCCCAGCACCTACACTAACTACAGCCAGCCCCCCAGCACCTACACTAACTACTGCCAGCCTCCCAGCACCTACACTACAGCCAGCCTCCCAGCACCTACACTAACTACTGCCAGCCTCCCAGCACCTACACTAACTACAGCCAGCCCCCCAGCACCTACACTAACTACTGCCAGCCTCCCAGCACCTACACTACAGCCAGCCTCCCAGCACCTACACTACAGCCAGCCTCCCAGCACCTACACTACTGCCAGCCTCCCAGCACCTACACTAACTACTGCCAGCCTCCCAGCACCTACACTAACTACAGCCAGCCCCCCAGCACCTACACTAACTACTGCCAGCCTCCCAGCACCTACACTACTGCCAGCCTCCCAGCACCTACACTAACTACAGCCAGCCCCCCAGCTACCTACACTAACTACTGCCAGCCTCCCAGCACCTACACTACTGCCAGCCTCCCAGCACCTACACTACTGCCAGCCTCCCAGCACCTACACTAACTACAGCCAGCCCCCAGCACCTACACTACAGCCAGCCTCCCAGCACCTACACTACTGCCAGCCTCCCAGCACCTACACTACAGCCAGCCTCCCAGCACCTACACTAACTACAGCCAGCCCCCCAGCACCTACACTACAGCCAGCCCCCCAGCACCTACACTACTGCCAGCCTCCCAGCACCTACACTACAGCCAGCCTCCCAGCACCTACACTAACTACAGCCAGCCCCCCAGCACCTACACTACAGCCAGCCTCCCAGCACCTACACTACAGCCAGCCTCCCAGCACCTACACTACAGCCAGCCCCCCAGCACCTACACTACTGCCAGCCTCCCAGCACCTACACTAACTACAGCCAGCCCCCCAGCACCTACACTACAGCCAGCCTCCCAGCACCTACACTACAGCCAGCCTCCCAGCACCTACACTACAGCCAGCCCCCCAGCACCTACACTACTGCCAGCCTCCCAGCACCTACACTAACTACAGCCAGCCTCCCAGCACCTACACTACTGCCAGCCTCCCAGCACCTACACTACTGCCAGCCTCCCAGCACCTACACTAACTACTGCCAGCCTCCCAGCACCTACACTAACTACTGCCAGCCTCCCAGCACCTACACTAACTACAGCCAGCCCCCCAGCACCTACACTAACTACTGCCAGCCTCCCAGCACCTACACTACAGCCAGCCTCCCAGCACCTACACTAACTACTGCCAGCCTCCCAGCACCTACACTAACTACAGCCAGCCCCCCAGCACCTACACTAACTACTGCCAGCCTCCCAGCACCTACACTACAGCCAGCCTCCCAGCACCTACACTACAGCCAGCCTCCCAGCACCTACACTACTGCCAGCCTCCCAGCACCTACACTAACTACTGCCAGCCTCCCAGCACCTACACTAACTACAGCCAGCCCCCCAGCACCTACACTAACTACTGCCAGCCTCCCAGCACCTACACTACTGCCAGCCTCCCAGCACCTACACTAACTACAGCCAGCCCCCCAGCACCTACACTAACTACTGCCAGCCTCCCAGCACCTACACTACTGCCAGCCTCCCAGCACCTACACTACTGCCAGCCTCCCAGCACCTACACTAACTACAGCCAGCCCCCCAGCACCTACACTACAGCCAGCCTCCCAGCACCTACACTACTGCCAGCCTCCCAGCACCTACACTACAGCCAGCCTCCCAGCACCTACACTAACTACAGCCAGCCCCCCAGCACCTACACTACAGCCAGCCCCCCAGCACCTACACTACTGCCAGCCTCCCAGCACCTACACTACAGCCAGCCTCCCAGCACCTACACTAACTACAGCCAGCCCCCCAGCACCTACACTACAGCCAGCCTCCCAGCACCTACACTACAGCCAGCCTCCCAGCACCTACACTACAGCCAGCCCCCCAGCACCTACACTACTGCCAGCCTCCCAGCACCTACACTAACTACAGCCAGCCCCCCAGCACCTACACTACAGCCAGCCTCCCAGCACCTACACTACAGCCAGCCTCCCAGCACCTACACTACAGCCAGCCCCCCAGCACCTACACTACTGCCAGCCTCCCAGCACCTACACTAACTACAGCCAGCCTCCCAGCACCTACACTACTGCCAGCCTCCCAGCACCTACACTACTGCCAGCCTCCCAGCACCTACACTAACTACTGCCAGCCTCCCAGCACCTACACTAACTACTGCCAGCCTCCCAGCACCTACACTACAGCCAGCCCCCCAGCACCTACACTACTGCCAGCCTCCCAGCACCTACACTAACTACAGCCAGCCTCCCAGCACCTACACTACAGCCAGCCTCCCAGCACCTACACTAACTACAGCCAGCCTCCCAGCACCTACACTAACTACAGCCAGCCCCCCAGCACCTACACTACAGCCAGCCTCCCAGCACCTACACTACTGCCAGCCTCCCAGCACCTACACTACTGCCAGCCTCCCAGCACCTACACTACTGCCAGCCTCCCAGCACCTACACTAACTACAGCCAGCCCCCCAGCACCTACACTACAGCCAGCCTCCCAGCACCTACACTACTGCCAGGCTCCCAGCACCTACACTACAGCCAGCCCCCCAGCACCTACACTACTGCCAGCCTCCCAGCACCTACACTAACTACAGCCAGCCTCCCAGCACCTACACTACAGCCAGCCTCCCAGCACCTACACTAACTACAGCCAGCCTCCCAGCACCTACACTAACTACAGCCAGCCCCCCAGCACCTACACTACAGCCAGCCTCCCAGCACCTACACTAACTACAGCCAGCCTCCCAGCACCTACACTAACTACAGCCAGCCTCCCAGCACCTACACTAACTACAGCCAGCCCCCCAGCACCTACACTACAGCCAGCCTCCCAGCACCTACACTAACTACAGCCAGCCACCCAGCACCTACACTAACTACAACCAGCCTCCCAGCACCTACACTAACTACAGCCAGCCTCCCAGCACCTACACTAACTACAGCCAGCCTCCCAGCACCTACACAAGCATTATTTACACACCTCTCCTGCCGGGTGAATACTTAACCTGAAGATTATAATCACAGTGTCTTAGTGGCCTCGGGTGGGAGGAGCGGCGCCACCACTCATGCATATACAATGGCAGGAGTTTTGGAGTTACTGCAGAGCTCCTCTTGTGTAACGTGATCCCTCGCTCTAGTCTGCCTAGCGCCCGCTGGAGTCCACCAGTCCACTGGTGTCCACCAGAGTCCACCGGTGTCCACCAGAGTCCACCGGTGTCCACCAGAGTCCACCGGTGTCCACCAGAGTCCACCGGTGTCCACCAGAGTCCACCGGTGTCCACCAGAGTCCACCGGTGTCCACCAGAGTCCACCGGTGTCCACCAGAGTCCACCGGTGTCCACCAGAGTCCACCGGTGTCCACCAGAGTCCACCGGTGTCCACCAGAGTCCACCGGTGTCCACCAGAGTCCACCGGTGTCCACCAGAGTCCACCGGTGTCCACCAGAGTCCACCGGTGTCCACCAGAGTCCACCGGTGTCCACCAGAGTCCACCGGTGTCCACCAGAGTCCACCGGTGTCCACCAGAGTCCACCGGTGTCCACCAGAGTCCACCGGTGTCCACCAGAGTCCACCGGTGTCCACCAGAGTCCACCGGTGTCCACCAGAGTCCACCGGTGTCCACCAGAGTCCACCGGTGTCCACCAGAGTCCACCGTTGTCCACCAGAGTCCACCGTTGTCCACCAGAGTCCACCGTTGTCCACCAGAGTCCACCGGTGTCCACCAGAGTCCACCGGTGTCCACCAGAGTCCACCGGTGTCCACCAGAGTCCACCGGTGTCCACCAGAGTCCACCGGTGTCCACCAGAGTCCACCGGTGTCCACCAGAGTCCACCGGTGTCCACCAGAGTCCACCGGTGTCCACCAGAGTCCACCGGTGTCCACCAGAGTCCACCGGTGTCCACCAGAGTCCACCGGTGTCCACCAGAGTCCACCGGTGTCCACCAGAGTCCACCGGTGTCCACCAGAGTCCACCGGTGTCCACCAGAGTCCACCGGTGTCCACCAGAGTCCACCGGTGTCCACCAGAGTCCACCGGTGTCCACCAGAGTCCACCGGTGTCCACCAGAGTCCACCGGTGTCCACCAGAGTCCACCGGTGTCCACCAGAGTCCACCGGTGTCCACCAGAGTCCACCGGTGTCCACCAGAGTCCACCGGTGTCCACCAGAGTCCACCGGTGTCCACCAGAGTCCACCGGTGTCCACCAGAGTCCACCGTTGTCCACCAGAGTCCACTGGTGTCCACCAGAGTCCACTGTTGTCCACCAGAGTCTACCGTTGTCCACCAGAGTCCACCGGTGTCCACCAGAGTCCACCGTTGTCCACCGTTGTCCACCGGTGTCCACCAGAGTCCACCGGTGTCCACCAGAGTCCACTGTTGTCCACCAGAGTCCACTGGTGTCCACCAGAGTCCACCAGAGTCCACTGGTGTCCACCAGAGTCCACAGGTGTCCACCAGAGTCCACAGGTGTCCACCAGAGTCCACTGGTGTCCACCAGAGTCCACTGGTGTCCACCAGAGTCCACCGTTGTCCACCAGAGTCCACCGTTGTCCACCAGAGTCCACCGTTGTCCACCAGAGTCCACCGGTGTCCACCAGAGTCCACCGGTGTCCACCAGAGTCCACCGGTGTCCACCAGAGTCCACCAGAGTCCACCGGTGTCCACCAGAGTCCACCGGTGTCCACCAGAGTCCACCGGTGTCCACCAGAGTCCACCGGTGTCCACCAGAGTCCACCAGAGTCCACTGGTGTCCACCAGAGTCCACCGGTGTCCACCAGAGTCCACCGGTGTCCACCAGTCCACCGGTGTCCACCAGAGTCCACCGGTGTCCACCAGAGTCCACCAGAGTCCACCGGAGTGCACCAGAGTTCAATAGAGTCCATCAGAGTCGTATAATTTTATTTTTGAATATGTTAGTCAAGTTAATTTGTCTCAAGTATTAACTAATCTTTCACATTATTATCAAACTTTTCAGTGCTTGTTGTAAGAGTGCACAAGGGGCGCCGTCCTCTCCGGGCTTGGAAAGAGTTCAACCCACCGGGTGACTTTAATGCAGAAAACGTTTCCTCAGCAAGACTGGCTGAGGCCACAACTAAACGCCAATTCCGTGGGCAATCCAGAGAGTGAAGGGCTCGATTTTCTCTGTCAAAAGACGCAGATCGATGTCCATGTGATGCAGAAAAGGCCCTTACGCGGCCACCATTTATGGGTCGAAGTTGACGCGCTTTTATCTGGCGTTGGTCTGATGTGCATGACTGCTCCAGCGATACGGTAGCTTCCATGGTATCCCCGGGTGAATGCCAGCCAGCGCTCCACCACTCACGCCAACCACTCTCTCCACACAGTGTTTACAACCACGCTATTGTCCTGCCGTACACATACACCCAAACGCGACCCGTTATCTTAAAGCCTACCGTCTAAGGTGATTGGGGCTAACTAGTCAGTGAGATTGTTAGGGAGTGGTGAGGAGGGCGCCAAGTGACCAATAAGGAACGGAAGGGGACGCTGGCCTGAGGAACACCCGTCGCAGCTCTTGGTCCGGGCGTCGGTGGCCAGGCAAACTTGTTTACCCAAGTCGTGATTTGCCTTGGTAAAGACCGCGACATATGTTGCTAACTCCCTCACACTGCCTCGCTCACCTCCCCTTCTGCACCCCTTACCCAAGTGCTCTACACCCGCCCCCTTCAACACCCGTCACGAGCGCTCCCGTCAGTGGGTGACCCCCGCCTGCTCCCTCACTATACTCATTGATCGTCTGAATCAACATACAATTACACGTTAATGTTACGTCCTTGAACCTTAAAAAACTTGATGACTCAACTGCATCGAACCATCACTGTGATGCATCAACCCCCACAGTCACCATCACTGATGCATCAACCCCCACAGTCACCATCACTGTGATGGATCAACCCCCACAGTCACCATCACTGATGCATCAACCCCCACAGTCACCATCACTGATGCATCAACCCCCACAGTCACCATCACTGATGCATCAACCCCCACAGTCACCATCACTGATGCATCAACCCCCACAGTCACCATCACTGATGCATCAACCCCCACAGTCACCATCACTGATGCATCAACCCCCACAGTCACCATCACTGTGATGCATCAACCCCCACAGTCACCATCACTGATGCATCAACCCCCACAGTCACCATCACTGTGATGCATCAACCCCCACAGTCACCATCACTGATGCATCAACCCCCACAGTCACCATCACTGTGATGCATCAACCCCCACAGTCACCATCACTGATGCATCAACCCCCACAGTCACCATCACTGTGATGCATCAACCCCCACAGTCACCATCACTGATGCATCAACCCCCACAGTCACCATCACTGTGATGCATCAACCCCCACAGTCACCATCACTGATGCATCAACCCCCACACTCCACCACACTGGTCGGTGCCTACACAACGTCCACATTATGGTGTTTGAATATTTACTAATACGTCGAATTTGTAACGAAATTGTTCTCTTCCTCTAAAATGCAGCGTATGGTACTGACAACTCTCACTGGTGCTGTGTCACACAGATGCTGTGTCACATTGGTGCTGTGGCACACTGATGCTGTGTCACATTGGTGCTGTGGCACACTGATACTGTGTCACATTGGTGCTGTGGCACACTGATACTGTGTCACACAGATGCTGTGTCACATTGGTGCTGTGTCACATTGGTGCTGTGGCACACTGATGCTGTGTCACATTGGTGCTGTGTCACACAGATGGTGTGTCACATTGGTGCTGTGTCACATTGGTGCTGTGGCACACTGATGCTGTGTCACATTGGTGCTGTGTCACATTGGTGCTGTGGCACACTGATGCTGTGTCACATTGGTGCTGTGTCACATTGGTGCTGTGGCACATTGGTGCTGTGTCACACTGATGCTGTGTCACACAGATGCTGTGTCACATTGGTGCTGTGTCACATTGGTGCTGTGTCACACAGATGCTGTGTCACATTGGTGCTGTGTCACATTGGTGCTGTGGCACACTGATGCTGTGTCACATTGGTGCTGTGGCACACTGATGCTGTGTCACATTGGTGCTGTGTCACACAGATGCTGTGTCACATTGGTGCTGTGTCACATTGGTGCTGTGGCACACTGATGCTGTGTCACATTGGTGCTGTGTCACATTGGTGCTGTGTCACATTGGTGCTGTGGCACATTGATGCTGTGTCACATTGGTGCTGTGGCACATTGGTGCTGTGGCACATTGGTGCTGTGTCACACTGATGCTGTGTCACACAGATGCTGTGTCACATTGGTGCTGTGTCACATTGGTGCTGTGACACACTGATGCTGTGTCACATTGGTGCTGTGTCACATTGGTGCTGTGGCACACTGATGCTGTGTCACATTGGTGCTGTGGCACACTGATACTGTGTCACATTGGTGCTGTGGCACACTGATGCTGTGTCACACTGATGCTGTGTCACACAGATGCTGTGTCACATTGGTGCTGTGGCACATTGGTGCTGTGGCACACTGATGCTGTGTCACATTGGTGCTGTGTCACACTGATGCTGTGTCACATTGGTGCTGTGTCACACAGATGCTGTGTCACATTGGTGCTGTGGCACATTGGTGCTGTGGCACACTGATGCTGTGTCACATTGGTGCTGTGGCACACTGATACTGTGTCACATTGGTGCTGTGGCACATTGGTGCTGTGGCACACTGATGCTGTGTCACATTGGTGCTGTGGCACACTGATGCTGTGTCACATTGGTGCTGTGGCACATTGGTGCTGTGGCACACTGATGCTGTGTCACATTGGTGCTGTGGCACACTGATACTGTGTCACATTGGTGCTGTGGCACATTGGTGCTGTGGCACACTGATGCTGTGTCACATTGGTGCTGTGTCACATTGGTGCTGTGGCACATTGGTGCTGTGGCACACTGATGCTGTGTCACATTGGTGCTGTGGCACACTGATACTGTGTCACATTGGTGCTGTGGCACACTGATGCTGTGTCACATTGGTGCTGTGGCACACTGATGCTGTGTCACATTGGTGCTGTGGCACACTGATGCTGTGTCACATTGGTGCTGTGGCACATTGGTGCTGTGGCACACTGATGCTGTGTCACATTGGTGCTGTGGCACACTGATACTGTGTCACATTGGTGCTGTGGCACATTGGTGCTGTGGCACACTGATGCTGTGTCACATTGGTGCTGTGGCACACTGATGCTGTGTCACATTGGTGCTGTGGCACACTGATACTGTGTCACATTGGTGCTGTGGCACATTGGTGCTGTGGCACACTGATGCTGTGTCACATTGGTGCTGTGGCACACTGATGCTGTGTCACATTGGTGCTGTGGCACACTGATGCTGTGTCACATTGGTGCTGTGGCACACTGATGCTGTGTCACATTGGTGCTGTGGCACATTGGTGCTGTGGCACACTGATGCTGTGTCACATTGGTGCTGTGGCACACTGATACTGTGTCACATTGGTGCTGTGGCACATTGGTGTTGTGGCACACTGATGCTGTGTCACATTGGTGCTGTGTCACATTGGTGCTGTGGCACATTGGTGCTGTGGCACACTGATGCTGTGTCACATTGGTGCTGTGGCACACTGATACTGTGTCACATTGGTGCTGTGGCACACTGATACTGTGTCACATTGGTGCTGTGGCACATTGGTGCTGTGGCACACTGATGCTGTGTCACATTGGTGCTGTGGCACACTGATACTGTGTCACATTGGTGCTGTGGCACACTGATACTGTGTCACATTGGTGCTGTGGCACACTGATACTGTGTCACATTGGTGCTGTGGCACACTGATACTGTGTCACATTGGTGCTGTGGCACACTGATGCTGTGTCACATTGGTGCTGTGGCACACTGATACTGTGTCACATTGGTGCTGTGGCACATTGGTGCTGTGGCACACTGATGCTGTGTCACATTGGTGCTGTGGCACACTGATACTGTGTCACATTGGTGCTGTGGCACACTGATACTGTGTCACATTGGTGCTGTGGCACACTGATGCTGTGTCACATTGGTGCTGTGGCACACTGATACTGTGTCAAGAAAGAGAAGGGTGGGCAGACTGCATATTTTTGGATTGCCAGAAAGCCACACAGTACCACACAAGAGGCTAGTGAAAAAGCTGGAGATGCAGGCTGGAGTGAAAGGGAAGGTACTCCATTGGATAAAGGAGTACCTAAGCAACAGGAGACAACGAGTCAGTGTGAGGGGTGAGGTCTCAGATTGGCGAGACGTTACAAGTGGAGTCCCGCAGGGGTCAGTCCTTGGACCTATACTGTTTCTGATATATGTAAATGATCTCCCAGAGGGTATAGACTCGTTTCTCTCAATGTTTGCCGATGATGCAAAAATTATGAGGAGGATTGAAACAGAGGATGATAGTAGGAGGCTCCAAGATGACCTAGACAGATTGAGTGAATGGTCCAACAAATGGCTGTTAAAGTTCAACCCGAGTAAATGCAAAGTAATGAAACTAGGCAGTGGAAACAGGAGGCCAGACACAGGATACAGAATAGGAAATAAAGTACTTAATGAAACGGACAGAGAGAAAGATCTAGGAGTTGATATCACACCAAACCTGTCTCCTGAAGCCCACATAAAAAGAATAACGTCTGCGGCATATGCGAGGCTGGCTAACATCAGAACAGCGTTTAGGAACCTGTGTAAGGAATAATTCAGAATCTTGTATACCACATATGTAAGACCAATCCTGGAGTATGCGGCCCCAGCATGGAGCCCGTACCTTGTCAAGCACAAGACGAAGCTGGAAAAAGTCCAGAGGTATGCCACTAGACTAGTCCCAGAACTAAGAGGCATGGGTTACGAGGAAAGGCTGTGGGAAAAGCACTTTACGACACTGGAAGACAGAAGAGTAAGAGGAGACATGATCACAACCTACAAAATCCTCAGGGGAATCGACCGGGTAAACAAGGATAAACTATTCAACACTGGTGGGACGCGAACAAGGGGACACAGGTGGAAACTGAGTACCCACATGAGCCACAGAGACGTTAGAAGGAACTTTTCCAGTGTCAGAGTAGTTAACAGGTGGAATGCATTAGGCAGTGATGTGGTGGAGGCTGACTCCATACACAGTTTCAAATATAGGTATGATAGAGGCCAATAGGCTCAGGAATCTGTACACCTGTTGATTGACAGTTGAGAGGCGGGACCAAAGAGCCAGAGCTCAACCCCCGCAAACACAACTAGGTGAGTACACTGATACTGTAACACCGATACTGTGTCACACTGTCGCTGTGCCACACTGTCGCTGTGCCACACAGGTGCTGTGCCACACTGTCGCTGTGCCACACAGGTGCTGTGCCACACAGGTGCTGTGCCACACAGGTGCTGTGCCACACAGGTGCTGTGCCACACAGGTGCTGTGCCACACGTCTGGTCTGGGAGCCGTGGGAGAGGAGTCACTAAGGTAAACACAGACCGCCAGCACGACCAGCACATACACAGATAAACCTACTTAGTGTGGGTGACCACGTGTGACCACACTGTGTGTGGGGGCACGTGTGACCACACTGTGTGTGGGGGCACGTGTGACCACACTGTGTGTGTGGGGGCACGTGTGACCACACTGTGTGTGGGGGGCACGTGTGACCACACTCAGTGTGGGCACGTGTGACCACACTGTGTGTGGGGGGGCACGTGTGACCACACTGTGTGGGGGGCACGTGTGACCACACTGTGTGGGGGGCACGTGTGACCACACTGTGTGGGGGGCACGTGTGACCACACTGTGTGGGGGGCACGTGTGACCACACTGTGTGGGGGGCACGTGTGACCACACTGTGTGGGGGGCACGTGTGACCACACTGTGTGGGGGGCACGTGTGACCACACTGTGTGGGGGGCACGTGTGACCACACTGTGTGGGGGGCACGTGTGACCACACTGTGTGGGGGGCACGTGTGACCACACTGTGTGGGGGGCACGTGTGACCACACTGTGTGGGGGGCACGTGTGACCACACTGTGTGGGGGGCACGTGTGACCACACTGTGTGGGGGGCACGTGTGACCACACTGTGTGGGGGCACGTGTGACCACACTGTGTGGGGGGCACGTGTGACCACACTGTGTGGGGGGCACGTGTGACCACACTGTGTGGGGGGCACGTGTGACCACACTGTGTGGGGGCACGTGTGACCACACTGTGTGGGGGGCACGTGTGACCACACTGTGTGGGGGCACGTGTGACCACACTGTGTGGGGGGTACGTGTGACCACACTGTGTGGGGGGCACGTGTGACCACACTGTGTGGGGGCACGTGTGACCACACTGTGTGGGTGACCACGTGTGACCACACTGTGTGGGGGGCACGTGTGACCACACTGTGTGGGGGGCACGTGTGACCACACTGTGTGGGGGGTACGCATAACCCCACCATGATTAAATATCCAATCTTAATAAATAAATTTTTATTTAAGATGCTTAAATATCATAAATGATTAAATATCCAATCTTAAATAAATATTCTTGAACTGTAAAAATGCCCATATCAGTAAGTTAACGTTGAAATAAAGAAAAGCTATATATCAGTTCCTTTGAAATGCTTAAAATTTCTTAAATATCTTTAACAAATA
>NC_091193.1:25605331-25622831 GCF_040958095.1 Procambarus clarkii
ACATCACTCGGTACCCCTACTCAAATCTCTGAATATGTTAGATATTAAGTCACTGCACATTCTCTCATGTGTATTAATTATACATATAATTCTGTTTGTCGACAGAATTGTATTTGTGCAGCTTTTTCAGCCATGTTCCCCCCTTTTTTATCTCTTTTTTTTATTTGTTCTCAACTCATTTTATTCTTTATGCTCAATTAGTATTAAGCTTTAGTCATTTAAGTTTTTCATGCCCGAAACGCTTTGCGTAATAGTGGCTTTAGACATTGTATGTACTAGCCCTATCTATTAATCCATCACTCTTTGTAAAATCTCTTGTATGTATGTACCTTACCTAAATAAACATTTGAATTGATTTGATTGATTTGATTTTAACGACTAGCTGCCTGCGCATCTGATAAACTATGGCCACGATTTACCAATATTCTGTAGGTGTTAACGGGTTTATGGTAGCCGAGACGAGTGTCTGGTTGATGGAGAAGTCGTTCCCAGCCTTAGACGCCTGCTGCTGCAAGATAACTCAATACAGGCCGGCAATGCACGAGTTCATAGACACTGAACGAGCAAAAATATGGCCGCCCTCGTGGTCGTCATGAGAGTCTAAAAGCGTCTGCTCAAGCATCCCCAAAGGAATCCCCCTCTCGTCGACGCATGCGCAAACACGCCGCGATAATACAAAAAATTCTTTTCCTAATGATTGCTCTCTTCATGAGACAATGAGACTGGGTTTTGATAATATAAGGAGGTGCTGTTATATTTTTTCTCGTCATATAATAATTAATGTGCACAGAGTTCCCATAGACGAGAAATGGAAAGAGAATTCCGTTCCTCCATGATAATCTGTGATAACAGAATATATTATTGTGATCTTCAGCTAATAACGCGAGTTGAAGTGATCACTGGTTTCATGAAATATCAGTCAATGATTCTTTGCAAAAATACTGATACGTAATGAAAATAGAATTTAATGCTCTGAAATGCAGATGTTATCTGTCCCTATGTTACGTGACGGACGCACCGCCACGTAGTAGGAAATATTTGGTCATATATTGAGCAGTAACAAAAACATTAATATGATTAACTCACAAGTTAGTAATATTAGTAAACTACAATTGTTAATACAAAGCTGATGTATTGAAAGACAAAAAGGAGATGAAAGTGGTTGGATATTTCCAGCAACAACCGTTTGTCTTATGGTAAGCCCTGATGGCACCCACACCATGAGTGTGGCGTGTGGGATAGTGTGGTGTGTGGGATAGTGTGGCTTGTGGGATAGTGTGGCGTGTGGGATAGTGTGGCTTGTGGGATAGCGTGGCTTGAGGGATAGTGTGGCTTGTGGGATAGTGTGGCTCTCCCTAAGGGACACCGTCAAATGCAGGTGGTGACGGTGCCGGCAATAAAAGGTCAACATTAAGGCAGTCCTCGTCAACTCTAGACACGACAGTTTCCAGGGAGTTGTGCACTCCCTGTATTATGCCGGGGGATGGGGGGGGGGAGGCACCTGTCTGCGTCACACCTAGATCTGCCTGCGTCACCCTAGACCTGTCTGCGTCACACACCACCTGCCTGCGTCACACACCACCTGCCTGCGTCACACACCACCTGCCTGCGTCACACACCACCTGCCTGCGTCACACAACCACTGAGGATAGCGAGTGAGGGCCACACCACTGAGGATAGCGAGTGAGGGCCACACCACTGAGGATAGCGAGTGAGGGCCACACCACTGAGGATAGCGAGTGAGGGCCACACCACTGAGGATAGCGAGTGAGGGCCACACCACTGAGGATAGCGAGTGAGGGCCACACCACTGAGGATAGCGAGTGAGGGCCACCACTGAGGATAGCGAGTGAGGGCCTCACCACTGAGGATAGCGAGTGAGGGCCACCACTGAGGATAGCGAGTGAGGGCCACACCACTGAGGATAGCGAGTGAGGGCCTCACCACTGAGGATTGCGAGTGAGGGCCACCACTGAGGATAGCGAGTGAGGGCCACACCACTGAGGATAGCGAGTGAGGGCCACACCACTGAGGATAGCGAGTGAGGGCCACACCACTGAGGATAGCGAGTGAGGGCCTCACCACTGAGGATAGCGACACCAGCTGCCAGTCATGGGGTGCCGTCATCCGCTCGCCACCGCTGGGAAAAAACAGTGAAGGATATTACCACTTACTGTCTGTGCTCAGTGACAGTAGGTCTGCCTGTCCCCTCCCAGTCCTCTGTCCCACCGTGACGCCCTTCCCCACCCATCCTACACCAGCCCCTTCTCGCCAGCCTTCCCAACGTCAAGAACCTGTCCTACTAAAGTGCCCTAACCTAACCCACCAGAGGGCCCACCAACAGAAAACGGGACACTAGGTCAATTCCGCGAGCCGCTGCCATTGTCTTGTATGGGAGTTTTGGCCTTAGGTGGCGTATACGTCAAAATGCGACGTGTTATCAGCTGTCATCTACAGTGGCCTTAAACAAGCTTTGTGACGTCCAACAAAATATTGGTTTGGAAACAGATTTGTTGATTTGTGGAAGAGATTACTGGGAGACACAGATGTGGTGGGATCACTAGATTGTTTCGAGCGCAGGGTAGACACACACACACACACACACACACACACACACACACACACACACACACACACACACACACTCACACTCACACTCACACTCACACTCACACACACACACACACACACTCCAGGGGCCTCGTAGCCTGGTGGATAGCGCGCAAGACTCGTAATTCTGTGGCGCGGGTTCGATTCCCGCACGAGGCAGAAACAAAAGGGCAAAGTTTCTTTCACCCTAAGTGCTCCTGTTACCTAGCAGTAAATAGGTACCTGGGAGTTAGTCAGCTGTCACGGGCTGCTTCCTGGGGTGTGTGTGTGTGTGTGTGTGGTGTGGAAAAAAAAAAGTAGTTAGTAAACAGTTGATTGACAGTTGAGAGGCGGGCCGAAAGAGCAAAGCTCAACCCCCGTAAAAACACAACTAGTAAACACACACACACACACACACACACACACACACACACACACACACACACACACACACACACACACACACACACACACACACACACACACACACACACACACACTTGTCTTGTGACCATCGTGTCACACACACACACACTTGTCTTGTGACCATCGTGTTGGGTGGACGTGGGGTTGGGAGCTCCTGGTTCACTAGTGGAGTGGGAGGGGTAATCAGGCAACCTCGAAGTGAAAAAGTGTGTACAAGTGAATGAAAAAACCTTGGGTTTTGACCAGAGCCATAAAGTAGTGAAGAAAAACAGTTTAATTAGCGTAATTCAAAATAGTTGAGGAAGACTGTGGCAGTGTGCAGTGTGGAAGCAGACCTCACCGACCTCTGACCGCGTGACCTCACCTCCGGCAGCAACCCTTCTACCACCACGTGGGACGACGATTGGAGATTCACTCACCTATTGTGTTAGCAGATTGTGCAAGGTATTGAGGAGCGCCTTTTTGGCTAGGTTGTTACTGCAATGACTAGAAGGGGTTCAAGGTCAATCACCAGAAGGGATGAGGAGGAGGACAGATTTATAGACAAATTAATAGGGAAATTTGTAGAGAGAAGGAGTGATTGGTTGGAGGATCTAATCCAGGGGATTAAAAGTGAGGTATTTCAGCAAATACAGGATGCGGTAGAGAGGCAGAAACAAGAACTTATGCTCTATGTTCAGGAAGAGATTAGGAAGGGAAGAGAGGACTGGGAGAGGGAATGTGCTCGTATCACAAACGAATTAGGAAGGATTAGCAGCATGGCTAAGGACAGAGGATTAGTGGGGGATGGGTTAGTGACTGCGGTTGGGATGGGGAATCCCCAGGGGACAGGCTACCAGCATGACAATGAATTACTGAGGAGACGGTCTATTATAATACATGGATTATTCGAATCTGGGGGACCAACAAGACAAGAGAGAATAGAAACAGAAAAATACGAATTGCACGAGATATTGAGGTGTATTGGAGCAGGAATGGCAGAACATGAGGTGGATATCAGCCGCAGGGTTGGACCTTACAATTGTACCAAGAATAGACCTGTTCTGGTGCAATTCTCCAATGAGGAGGCTGTGGAGTACATAATGAGGACCAAGCATTTACTCAGAGGAAGTGAAACCCATTACAATGTGTTTATAGAGAGGTTTATGACGAAAGATGAGCAAATAGCCCACAAGAATAGATGGCAACAACGACACCGAACTAGCCTCTCAGGTAGTCTCACCTCCCAGGTCACATCCCAGGTCACCTCCCAGGCCACCTCCCAGGTCACCTCCCAGGTCGCATCCTCCCCAACTCAGCCCTCCTATACATCCCCCCTGCCTCAGCCTCCCAAAACCCCCCTGTCCCTTCCACATTTGCACCTCCCCAACGATTCCCCTGCCCCTGCTACATCACACTTGTCAGCGACCCCAGTGGGTCAAGCCATGCCCTCCCCAAACCCACCTTCCCATCCCCCCTCCCCAAATACCCCTTCCTACTCCCCTGCCCCTTCTACCCCATTGACTTCAATTCCATCTACTCCATCCCAGCTTCCACTGCACCCCTCTTCCACTCACCCCCAAACCCCACCCAACCCTCACCCCTCCTATGCACCTCCAGCCCACATTTAACCCCCTCACCTTGTGACCCCCTAACACCTTCCCCCATCTCCCTCTTCCCCTCTTCTACCCCAAAACCCCCACCTACCCCCGATTCCCCCCTAACTAATATACCCTCTCTTCCACTCCCAGCACCCATGCTCCATTCTCATCTCAGCTCTCCGCCCTCAGTATCCCTCTCCCCCCCAACCTCTCAACCTCTATCTGACTCTCAGTCTCACTCTATTTCTCAACCCCCCTATGCTATTCAGACCCCTAACTTTCAGACCCATTATGCCCTTCCTACCCCCCTAGATGCCCAGACCCCATTCGCCTACCAGGCACTCCCAGGCACCCCCCTAGCACCCCCCCACTCACCCCCACAGCCCCCACTTGCCCCCCCAGACACCCCCCAGTTCCCCCCAGACCCCTGGTGAAAGGGGGAACTCTGACACCCGAGTTTCCAAGAAGAGTCTCAAGGTTTGGTACACCAATGCTGATGGGGTAGCCAATAAAGCAGAAGAGATAAAAGAAAGAGTTAGTGAGGCAGACCCAGACATAGTGGCAATAGTGGAAACTAAAATAAATGGCATGATCTCGGATGCAATCTTTCCAGAGGGGTACCAGGTGATAAGAAAAGAAAGGACACAGAGACAGGGAGGAGGAGTGGCACTGCTAATAAAGCGGAAATGGAAGTTTGATGAGCTGGAAAATCCGGGTACCAATGAAAGCACAAGCTTCATACATGGAACTCTGACAGTGGATGGGAAGAAGATTGTAATCTTGATACTCTACAATCCGCCACCAAACAGTAGAAGGCCCAGGCAGGAGTACGAGGACAGCAACAAGACATGTATGGATGAACTGCAGAGGGCAGCAACTTTAGCGCATAGAATGAGAGCGAAGCTGCTGGTCATGGGGGACTTAAATCACGGAGAGATAGATTGGGACACGAGGAATCCCCATGGCGGGGAGGAGACCTGGGGAGCGAAGCTGGTAGACGTTATTGACAGGAATTTCCTAACACAGCATGTGAAAGAAGATACTAGGGAAAGAGGAGGGGATACGCCCAGCCTATTAGATCTCATTATCACTCAGAATGTAGAAGACATCGAGCAGTTGGAACATGAAATACCACTAGGAGCTAGTGACCATTGTGTCCTAGTCTTTGACTACATGATGGAGCTTAAAATTGTGACCAAAGGACAAGAGGTCCGGGAAAGGAGACTTGATTACAGAAAAGGGGACTACAGAAGGATAAGGGACTACCTGGGAGAAGTGCAGTGGGAGGAAGAACTTAGAGGAAAAACAGTGCAAGGTATGATGAACCAAGTCATATTGAAATGCAAGGAGGCTGAAGATAGATTTATTCCAACAATAAAGGAAAAAGCAGGAGGGAATATAATAACCCATGGTTTAATAGACAGTGTCAGGAAGCAAAGGTGAGAAGCAGGAGGGAGTGGAGGAAGTACAGAAGACAAAGGACAGAGGACAACAGGATTAGATGTAACAGAGCTAGGAATGATTACATTAACATAAGACGAGTGTCGGAAAGAAATTATGAGAATGATATTGCAGTCAAAGCGAAAAAGCAACCAAAATTACTACATAGCCATATAAGAAGGAAGATGTCGGTAAATGACCAAGTGACAAGACTGAGGAAAACAGATGGGGCATATACAGAAAGCGACAAGGAAATCTGCGAGGTACTGAATGCAAAATTCCATAGAGTGTTCACAACCGAGCCTGAGCAGCTCCCATTGTTAGAAGAGATTACCCAAGATGAAAGACTATCAGATATAGAGGTGACAGCAGAGGATGTAATGAAACAGTTGACAACACTGGATGCAAATAAAGCTGTTGGACCAGACAAAGTATCACCGTGGATACTTAAAGAGGCAGCGCAGGCTCTCAGCGTGCCTCTGGCAATGATCTTTAATGAGTCACTTATGTCGGGAGAATTGCCCAGTTGCTGGAAGGAAGCAAATGTCGTACCGATTTTCAAAAAAGGTGATAGGGAGGAGGCACTTAACTACAGACCCGTATCACTGACAAGCATCCCCTGCAAAATACTTGAAAGAATAATTAGGCTAAGACTTGTTGAGCACCTGGAGAGCATTGGGTTTGTAAACAAGCACCAACATGGGTTCTGGACAGGGAAATCATGCCTAACAAACCTTTTAGAATTCTATGATAAAGTAACAAGGATAAGGCAGGACAGAGAAGGCTGGGCAGACTGCTTATTTCTTGACTGCCAAAAGGCCTTTGATACGGTACCGCACATGAGACTGCTATACAAACTTGAGAGGCAGGCAGGAGTAAGCGGAAAGGCCCTAGTATGGGTGAAGAACTACCTAACAGGAAGGAACCAGAGGGTAATGGTAAGGGGCGAAAAGTCGGACTGGCGAACAGTAACAAGTGGAGTACCTCAAGGATCGGTGCTGGGACCAATCCTCTTTCTAATTTACGTAAATGATATGTTTACAGGAGTGGAATCATACATGTCAATGTTTGCAGATGACGCAAAATTAATGAGAAGAGTTGTGACAGACGAGGATTGTAGGATCCTCCAAGAGGACTTAAACAGGCTGCAGAGATGGTCAGGGAAATGGCTACTGGAGTTTAACACCAGTAAATGTAAAGTTATGGAAATGGGATCAGGTGACAGGAGACCAAAGGGACAGTACACAATGAAGGGGAACAGCCTACCTGTAACGATTCGAGAAAGAGACCTGGGAGTAGATGTGACACCTAATCTAACTCCTGAGGCACATATAAATAGGATAACGACAGCAGCGTACTCTACACTGGCGAAAATTAGAACTTCATTCAGAAACCTAAATGAGGAAGCTTTTAGGGCGCTTTACACTGCCTACGTGAGACCCGTCTTAGAGTATGCCGCGCCATCATGGAGCCCCCACCTGAAGAAACACATAAAGAAACTGGAGAAGGTTCAGAGGTTTGCGACGAGGCTTGTCCCAGAGTTACGAGGGATGGGATATGAAGAGCGGCTGAAGGAACTGAACCTTACGACACTAGAGAAAAGAAGGGAGAGAGGAGATATGATAGGGACATATAAAATACTCAGGGGAATTGACAAAGTGGAAATAGATGAAATGTTCACACGTAATAATAACAGAACGAGGGGACATGGGTGGAAACTGGAAACTCAGATGAGTCACAGAGATGTTAGGAAGTTTTCTTTTAGCGTGAGAGTAGTAGAAAAATGGAATGCACTTGGGGAACAGGTTGTGGAAGCAAATACTATTCATACTTTTAAAACTAGGTATGATAGGGAAATGGGACAGGAGTCATTGCTGTAAACAACCGATAGCTAGAAAGGCGGGATCCAAGAGGCAATGCTCGATCCTGCAAGCACATATAGGTGAGTACATATAGGTGAGTACACACACACACACACACACACACACATATATATATATATATATATATATATATATATATATATATATATATATATATATATATATATATATATATATATATATATATATATATATATATATATATATATATATATATATATAACTGAAAACTCACACCCCAGAAGTGACTCGAACCCATACTCCCAGGAGCAACGCAACTGGTATGTACAAGACGCCTTAATCCACTTGACCATCACGACCGGACATAATGAGGTGATAGCCGAAGCTATTTGAAACACCCCACCGCCGGCACTCGGATGGTAATCTTGGGCATAGCATTTTACCAAATCACCTCATTCTTTGGGGCACACGTGAGGAACACAAATGCGAACAAGCCTGAATGGTCCCCAGGACAATATGCAACTGAAAACTCACACCCCAGAAGTGACTCGAACCCATACTCCCAGGAGCAACGCAACTCGTATGTACAAGACGCCTTAATCCACTTGACCATCACGACCGGACATAATCCAAGTAAAATGCTATGCCCAAGATTACCATCCGAGTGCCGGCGGTGGGGTGGTTCAAATAGCTTCGGCTATCACCTCATTATGTCCGGTCGTGATGGTCAAGTGGATTAAGGCGTCTTGTACATACCAGTTGCGTTGCTCCTGGGAGTATGGGTTCGAGTCACTTCTGGGGTGTGAGTTTTCAGTTGCATATTGTCCTGGGGACCATTCAGGCTTGTTCGCATTTGTGTTCCTCACGTGTGCCCCAAAGAATGAGGTGATTTGGTAAAATGCTATGCCCAAGATTACCATCCGAGTGCCGGCGGTGGGGTGGTTCAAATAGCTTCGGCTATCACCTCATTATGTCCGGTCGTGATGGTCAAGTGGATTAAGGCGTCTTGTACATACCAGTTGCGTTGCTCCTGGGAGTATGGGTTCGAGTCACTTCTGGGGTGTGAGTTTTCAGTTGCATATTGTCCTGGGGACCATTCAGGCTTGTTCGCATATATATATATATATATATATATATATATATACAACTTTAGAACACTTTCCCACCAGGAGACTCGAACCCTAGCCAGCACAGAAGCCTTCCAGCAACTGGCATAACAGGTACGCCTTAACCCGCTCCACCACCCGCTCAGACCCTTAAAAGAGATGGTAATTTCGGAGTATTTAAACACCCCAAAGATCAACACCTCCCAAGAGCACCAGAGCAAGTGAGGGGTCATTTATACGTTAATTTCATCAAGTCCCTGTTAATATGGGAAGACACAGTGTCTCTGCTTAAGGCACAACTCTCCTAAACACGAGAGTTAAGTATACAACTTTAGAACACTTTCCCACCAGGAGACTCGAACCCTAGCCAGCACAGAAGCCTTCCAGCAACTGGCATAACAGGTACGCCTTAACCCGCTCCACCACCCGCTCAGACCCTTAAAAGAGATGGTAATTTCGGAGTATTTAAACACCCCAAAGATCAACACCTCCCAAGAGCACCAGAGCAAGTGAGGGGTCATTTATACGTTAATTTCATCAAGTCCCTGTTAATATGGGAAGACACAGTGTCTCTGCTTAAGGCACAACTCTCCTAAACACGAGAGTTAAGTATACAACTTTAGAACACTTTCCCACCAGGAGACTCGAACCCTAGCCAGCACAGAAGCCTTCCAGCAACTGGCATAACAGGTACGCCTTAACCCGCTCCACCACCCGCTCAGACCCTTAAAAGAGATGGTAATTTCGGAGTATTTAAACACCCCAAAGATCAACACCTCCCAAGAGCACCAGAGCAAGTGAGGGGTCATTTATACGTTAATTTCATCAAGTCCCTGTTAATATGGGAAGACACAGTGTCTCTGCTTAAGGCACAACTCTCCTAAACACGAGAGTTAAGTATACAACTTTAGAACACTTTCCCACCAGGAGACTCGAACCCTAGCCAGCACAGAAGCCTTCCAGCAACTGGCATAACAGGCACGCCTTAACCCGCTCCACCACCCGCTCAGACCCTTAAAAGAGATGGTAATTTCGGAGTATTTAAACACCCCAAAGATCAACACCTCCCAAAGTCTCCTGGTGGGAAAGTGTTCTAAAGTTGTATACTTAACTCTCGTGTTTAGGAGAGTTGTGCCTTAAGCAGAGACACTGTGTCTTCCCATATTAACAGGGACTTGATGAAATTAACGTATAAATGACCCCTCACTTGCTCTGGTGCTCTTGGGAGGTGTTGATCTTTGGGGTGTTTAAATACTCCGAAATTACCATCTCTTTTAAGGGTCTGAGCGGGTGGTGGAGCGGGTTAAGGCGTACCTGTTATGCCAGTTGCTGGAAGGCTTCTGTGCTGGCTAGGGTTCGAGTCTCCTGGTGGGAAAGTGTTCTAAAGTTGTATACTTAACTCTCGTGTTTAGGAGAGTTGTGCCATATATATATATATATATATATATATATATATATATATATATATATATATATATATATATATATATATATATATAGCGTTGTATACATGTACACTTGCCCCCACGAAGGATGTAACCTTCAATGTAAGTACATAGGTATGACGTCGACCAAGCTGACGAGGCGTCTGACATGCCATCTTCAATCTGGTGCCCCTAGGAATCATATGAGACAAGCCCATGACATTACTCTAACAAGAGAAATGTTGAACAAGAATACTTGCATAATAGACAAAACCCAAGATTCAAGAAGATTACAAATTCTTGAGGCAATTCACATAAGAATAGAGCGACCTACCATGAACACCCAAATCACGGAACTATTTACTCTACCCACCATGAGAGTAAGGACAAGACAAGAACATATCGATGCCAACACAGAAGACAATGTCCAACATAACAGGCCAATTACACTGGATTAATCTTTGTGTTTAGATAGGAGATGCCTCGTATGGGCCAATAAGCCTTCTGCAGCCCCTATGTTTATCCCTTATGTATCCCCCCATGTTTTTCACCTTCATTGTATTATCACCTGACCTAATGCGGGTATAAAATCAACTAGTATTGTAAGATCTGTTCACTTGAGAATGAACCATGGAGGTTCGAAACGTCGTGCAAATTTTACAAATAAGTGTAATACACTCTATAGTAAATCACTTCTTTTCTTCACCTTAAAAGTACGAAAATGAGTTTTGGAGAACTCCTATTCCAATTAAGCCCTGATGCTAAGAAAATAGTTAGAGGGATAGAAGCCCTAAACCAGAAAATAATAAATACAGAATATGCGGTCATATTCAATGAAACATGTTTGAAAGAAAACCTGCTGCCAGTATACACTAATATATATATATATATATATATATATATATATATATATATATATATATATATATATATAACTGAAAACTCACACCCCAGAAGTGACTCGAACCCATACTCCCAGAAGCAACGCATCTGGTATGTACAAGACGCCTTAATCCACTTGACCATCACGACCGGACATAATGAGGTGATAGCCGAGGCTATTTGAACCACCCCACCGCCGGCACTCGGATAGTTATCTTGGGCATAGCATTTTACCAAATCACCTCATTCTTTGGGGCAACACGTGAGGAACACAAATGCGAACAAGCCTGAATGGTCCCCAGGACATATGCAACTGAAAACTCACACCCCAGAAGTGACTCGAACCCATACTCCCAGAAGCAACGCATCTGGTATGTACAAGACGCCTTAATCCACTTGACCATCACGACCGGACATAATGAGGTGATAGCCGAGGCTATTTGAACCACCCCACCGCCGGCACTCGGATAGTTATCTTGGGCATAGCATTTTACCAAATCACCTCATTCTTTGGGGCAACACGTGAGGAACACAAATGCGAACAAGCCTGAATGGTCCCCAGGACATATGCAACTGAAAACTCACACCCCAGAAGTGACTCGAACCCATACTCCCAGAAGCAACGCATCTGGTATGTACAAGACGCCTTAATCCACTTGACCATCACGACCGGACATAATGAGGTGATAGCCGAGGCTATTTGAACCACCCCACCGCCGGCACTCGGATAGTTATCTTGGGCATAGCATTTTACCAAATCACCTCATTCTTTGGGGCAACACGTGAGGAACACAAATGCGAACAAGCCTGAATGGTCCCCAGGACATATGCAACTGAAAACTCACACCCCAGAAGTGACTCGAACCCATACTCCCAGAAGCAACGCATCTGGTATGTACAAGACGCCTTAATCCACTTGACCATCACGACCGGACAAAATGAGGTGATAGCCGAGGCTATTTGAACCACCCCACCGCCGGCACTCGGATAGTTATCTTGGGCATAGCATTTTACCAAATCACCTCATTCTTTGGGGCAACACGTGAGGAACACAAATGCGAACAAGCCTGAATGGTCCCCAGGACATATGCAACTGAAAACTCACACCCCAGAAGTGACTCGAACCCATACTCCCAGAAGCAACGCATCTGGTATGTACAAGACGCCTTAATCCACTTGACCATCACGACCGGACATAATGAGGTGATAGCCGAGGCTATTTGAACCACCCCACCGCCGGCACTCGGATAGTTATCTTGGGCATAGCATTCAGGCTTGTTCGCATATATATATATATATATATATATATATATATATATATATATATATATATATCTGTATTCTCATTTTCCTATGTTATACAAGGGTCAACTGTACTGGAAGCATGAATCAAAGTGGCCTCTTTCCTAAGCCCTGACTGTGTCCTGTACACCCTGACTGTGTCCTGTACACCCTGACTGTCTCCTGTACACCATGACTGTCTCCTGTACACCATGATTGTCTCCTGTACACCCCTGACTGCCTACTGTACACCATGACTGCCTACTGTACACCATGATTGTCTACTGTACAGCAAATAGACGGTGTCGCCACGCCTTCCCCACTAAAAATCATTTGTGTGAACATTATAAGGGATCCATTATGGGTAAAGACTTGGTTAACTTGGACCTAAACCCCGCTAAACCCGACGCCTGCTATGACGACATCTTCCTTCAGGTACCTTACAAGGAGAGCTGCTGCTGCTGCTTAAGGAATCTTAACTCCGTGCTTAGTTGTATTTATGTGATGGAGTGAAGACAAGCTGGCTGTCTTGGATGTTAAGGTGTCGGGAAGGAAAGGTTGGTGTGGAACTCAGTAGATTAAGACAGGTCCTTGTCAACAACGTCACAAGATAACGACCTGCCTTGACGCCCCTGCTGCAGAAGTCACGACCAACCTCTCCCACAGACAAAATTATTACACAAACTTTTACAACGCCTCAGAAGGAAGACGAAAGATAACATTGACACAATCGACAGAAACTTCTAGAGAGCGCTGTGATTCTGTGTTGGCGCTGTGATTCTGTGTTGGCGCTGTAGTGCTGTGTTGGCACAGTGGTGCTGTGTTGGCGCTGTGGTGCTGTGTTGGCGCTGTAGTGCTGTGTTGGCACAGTGGTGCTGTGTTGGTGCTGTGGTGCTGTGTTGGCGCTGTGATTCTGTGTTGGCGCTGTAGTGCTGTGTTGGCACAGTGGTGCTGTGTTGGCGCTGTGGTGCTGTGTTGGCGCTGTGGTGCTGTGTTGGCGCTGTGATTCTGTGTTGGCGCTGTGGTGCTGTGTTGGCGCTGTAGTGCTGTGTTGGCACAGTGGTGCTGTGTTGGCACAGTGTTGCTGTGTTAGCGCTGTAGTGCTGTGTTGGCGCTGTGGTGCTGTGTTGGCGCTGTGGTGCTGTGTTGGCGCTGTGATTCTGTGTTGGCGCTGTGGTGCTGAGTTGGCGCTGTGGAGCTGTGTTGGCGCTGTGTTGCTGTAGTGCTGTGTTGGCGCTGTGGTGCTGTGTTGGCGCTGTGGTGGTGTGTAGGCGCTGTGGTGCTGTGTTGGCGCTGTGGTGCTGTGTTGGCGCTGTGGTGCTGTGTTGGCGCTGTGGTGCTGTGTTGGCGCTGTGGTGCTGTGTTGGCGCTGTGGAGCTGTGTTGGCGCTGTGGTGCTGTAGTGCTGTGTTGGCGCTGTGGTGCTGTGTTGGCGCTGTGGTGGTGTGTAGGCGCTGTGGTGCTGTGTTGGCGCTGTGGTGCTGTGTTGGCACAGTGGTGCTGTGTTGGCGCTGTAGTGCTGTGTTGGCGCTGTAGTGCTGTGTTGGCGCTGTGATTCTGTGTTGGTGCTGTGGTGCTGTGTTGGCGCTGTGGAGCTGTGTTGGCGCTGTGGTGCTGTAGTGCTGTGTTGGCGCTGTGGTGCTGTGTTGGCGCTGTGGTGGTGTGTAGGCGCTGTGGTGCTGTGTTGGCGCTGTGGTGCTGTGTTGGCGCTGTGGTGCTGTGTTGGCGCTGTGGTGCTGTGTTGGCGCTGTGGTGCTGTGTTGGCGCTGTGGTGCTGTGTTGGCGCTGTGGAGCTGTGTTGGCGCTGTGGTGCTGTAGTGCTGTGTTGGCGCTGTGTTGGTGCTGTGGTGCTGTGTTGGCGCTGTGGTGCTGTATTGGCGCTGTGGTGCTGTGTTGGCACAGTGGTGCTGTGTTGGCGCTGTGGTGCTGTGTTGGCGCTGTGGTGCTGTGTTGGTGCTGTGTTGGTGCTGTGTTGGCGCTGTGGTGCTGTATTGGCGCTGTGGTGCTGTGTTGGAGCTGAGGTGCTGTGTTGGCGCTGTGGTGCTGTGTTGGTGCTGTGTTGGCGCTGTGGTGCTGTGTTGGCGCTATGGTGCTGTGTTGGCGCTGTGGTGCTGTGTTGGCGCTGTGGTGCTGTATTGGCGCTGTGGTGCTGTGTTGGCTCTGTGGTGCTGTGTTGGCGCTGTGGTGCTGTGTTGGCGCTGTGGTGCTGTGTTGGCGCAGTGGTGCTATGTTGGCGCTGTGGTGCTGTATTGGCGCTGTGGTGCTGTGTTGGAGCTGAGGTGCTGTGTTGGCGCTGTGGTGCTGTGTTGGAGCTGAGGTGCTGTGTCGGCGCTGTGGTGCTGTGTTGGCGCTGTGGTGCTGTGTTGGCGCTGTGGTGCTGTGTTGGTGCTGTGTTGGCTCTGTGGTGCTGTGTTGGTGCTGTGTTGGTGCTGTGTTGGTGCTGTATTGGCGCTGTGGTGCTGTATTGGCGCTGTGGTGCTGTATTGGCGCTGTGGTGCTGTGTTGGCACAGTGGTGCTGTGTTGGCGCTGTGGTGCTGTGTTGGCGCTGTGGTGCTGTGTTGGCGCTGTGGTGCTGTGTTGGCGCTGTGGTGCTGTGTTGGCGCTGTGGTGCTGTGTTGGCGCTGTGGTGCTGTGTTGGCGCTGTGGTGCTGTGTTGGTGCTGTGGTGCTGTGTTGGCGCTGTGGTGCTGTGTAGGCGCTGTGGAGCTGTGTTGGCGCTGTGGTGCTGTGTTGGCGCTGTGGTGCTGTGTTGGCGCTGTGGTGCTGTATTGGCGCTGTGGTGCTGTGTTGGAGCTGAGGTGCTGTGTTGGCGCTGTGGTGCTGTGTTGGAGCTGAGGTGCTGTGTTGGCGCTGTGGTGCTGTGTTGGAGCTGAGGTGCTGTGTTGGCGCTGTGGTGCTGTGTAGGCGCTGTGGTGCTGTGTTGGCGCTGACGTGCTGTGTTGGCGCTGTGGTGCTGTGTTGGCGCTGTGGTGCTGTGTTGGTGCTGTGTTGGCTCTGTGGTGCTGTGTTGGCGCTGTGGTGCTGTGTTGGCGCTGTGGTGCTGTGTTGGTGCTGTGGTGCTGTGTTGGCGCTGTGGTGCTGTGTTGGCGCTGTGGTGCTGTGTTGGCGCTGTGGTGCTGTGTTGGCGCTGTGGTGCTGTGTTGGCGCTGTGGTGCTGTGTTGGCGCTGTGGTGCTGTGTTGGCGCTGTGGTGCTGTGTTGGTGCTGTGTTGGTGCTGTGTTGGCGCTGTGGTGCTGTGTTGGCGCTGTGGTGCTGTGTTAATTCTGTGGTGCTGTGTTGGCGCTGTGGTGCTCTGTTGGTGCTGTGTTGGCGCTGTGGTGCTGTGTTGGTGCTGTGTTGGCGCTGTGGTGCTGTGTTGGCGCTGTGGTGCTGTGTTGGCGCTGTGTTGGTGCTGTGGTGCTGTGTTGGCGCTGTGGTGCTGTGTTGGCGCTGTGGTGCTGTGTCGGCGCTGTGGTGTTGTGTTGGTGCTGTGGTGCTGTGTTGGTGCTGTGTTGGCGCTGTGGTGCTGTGTCGGCGCTGTGGTGGTGTGTTGGCGCTGTAGTGCTGTGTTGGTGCTGTGGTGCTGTGTTGGCGCTGTGGTGCTGTGTTGGCGCTGTGGTGCTGTGTTGGCGCTGTGGTGGTGTGTAGGCGCTGTAGTGCTGTGTTGGCGCTGTGGTGCTGTGTTGGCGCTGTGGTGCTGTGTTGGCGCTGTGGTGCTGTGTTGGCGCTGTGGTGCTGTGTTGGTGCTGTGTTGGCGCTGTGGTGCTGTGTTGGCGCTGTGGTGCTGTGTTGGTGCTGTGGTGCTGTGTTGGCGCTGTAGTGCTGTGTTGGCGCTGTGGTGCTGTGTTGGCGCTGTGGTGCTGTGTTGGCGCTGTGGTGCTGTGGTGCTGTGTTGGCGCTGTGGTGCTGTGTTGGCGCTGTGGTGCTGTGTTGGTGCTGTGGTGCTGTGTTGGCTCTGTGTTGGTGCTGTAGTGCTGTGTTGGTGCTGTGTTGGCGCTGTGGTGCTGTGTTGGTGCTGTAGTGCTGTGTTGGCGCTGTGGTGCTGTGTTGGTGCTGTGGTGCTGTGTTGGTGCTGTGTTGGCGCTGTGGTGCTGTGTTGGTGCTGTGTTGGCGCTGTAGTGCTGTGTTGGCGCTGTGGTGCTGTGTTGGCGCTGTGGTGCTGTGTTGGTGCTGTGTTGGTGCTGTGGTGCTGTGTTGGCGCTGTGGTGCTGTGTTGGTGCTGTGGTGCTGTGTTGGTGCTGTGTTGGTGCTGTGTTGGCGCTGTGGTGCTGTGTTGGTGCTGTGTTGGCGCTGTAGTGCTGTGTTGGCGCTGTGGTGCTGTGTTGGTGCTGTGTTAGTGCTGTGTTGGCGCTGTGGTGCTGTGTTGGTGCTGTGTTGGCGCTGTAGTGCTGTGTTGGCGCTGTGGTGCTGTGTTGGCGCTGTGGTGCTGTGTTGGCGCTGTGGTGCTGTGTTGGCGCTGTGGTGCTGTGTTGGTGCTGTGTTGGCGCTGTGGTGCTGTGTTGGCGCTGTGGTGCTGTGTTGGCGCTGTGGTGCTGTGTTGGCGCTGTGGTGCTGTGTTGGCGCTGTGGTGCTGTGTTGGTACTGTGGTGCTGTGTTGGTGCTGTGTTGGCGCTGTGGTGCTGTGTTGGCGCTGTGGTGCTGTGTTGGTGCTGTGGTGCTGTGTTGGCGCTGTGGTGCTGTGTTGGCGCTGTGGTTCTGTGTTGGTGCTGTGTTGGCGCTGTGGTGCTGTGTTGGTACTGTGTTGGCGCTGTGGTGCTGTGTTGGCGCTGTGGTGCTGTGTTGGTGCTGTGGTGCTGTGTTGGCGCTGTAGTGCTGTGTTGGCGCTGTGGTGCTGTGTTGGCGCTGTGGTGCTGTGTTGGCGCTGTGGTGCTGTGGTGCTGTGTTGGCGCTGTGGTGCTGTGTTGGCGCTGTGGTGCTGTGTTGGTGCTGTGGTGCTGTGTTGGCTCTGTG